>NW_024068894.1:0-88750 GCF_009389715.1 Phoenix dactylifera | reverse complement strand
TCTATGGTTGTAAATAAATTTGATGTAAAACACATTTTAGTTGATAATGGAAGCTCGGCAAATGTTTTATATTATGATGCTTCCAAAAAAATGGGAATAACAGAGGGCCAGCTCCGAAGAATGAATACTCCGCTGGTCGGATTCATCGGAATTCAGTCCCGGTTGAAGGCGTGATTAACACTTACCTATCATGGCCGGACTCGCTCCTCGAGAGAGCATTGTGAGGACGGACTTCCTTATGATCCGTCTGCCTTCGATCTACAATGCTATCCTCGCCGACCAAGACTCAATGCCCTCCGAGCCATAGTCTGACTTACCATCTGCTCGTGCGGTTCCTTACCGAGCGAGGAACGACGATAAGGTGACAGTCAAGCAATGCTATATGGCGACCCTCAAAGCAAAGCAACCAAACAAAATACCAAGCTTGAGATGCCCGACCAAGTTTCGGATGCCCCGACCAAGCTCGGTATGCCTCGATCAAGTTTGGATGCCTCGACCAAGCTCGAGATGCCTCGATCAAGCTCGGATCCCGACCAAGCTCGGATGCCCCGACCAAGCTCGGGATGCCCCCGACCAAGCTCGGGATGCCCCGACCAAGCTCGGGATGCCCGACCAAGCCCTCAACCAAGCTCGGGATGCCTTGACCAAGTTCGAGATGACCTGCTGTGATGACCTCGAGTCTATCTAATGACGTCCCAACCAAGCTCGGGGCGCCCTGCTGCGTCGACCTCGAGCACAGTCTCCCTCGACCTCGGGTCCTGTCTAACAACGTCTCGACCAGTTCGAGATACCTGCTGCAACAATCTCAAGTACAACCTAAAAGACGTCCGCGACCAAGTTCGAGACGCCCACCAAGTCAGCTGCGAGCAAAAGGCTCCTCCGATCTCAGGAACTATCTAACGAAGATTCGACTACGGGTCAAGAAGCACTCAAGTTCCGACAGCCGAACAACAACCTAACCTTGACTCACACTACAACTGAAACTAAGTCCAAAGACTTAGCGAAATTCTCAAAATCTGAGTACGAAGACTTAGTGGAATTCTCCAAAAATGTCAGAACCATCTGTGAAAACTGATGATGCACGAAGTTCAACCCAAACTGAAGAAGACAAGGGCTACGACGGCCAAATAAAGCCTTTTAGGGCCATGCCAAGGTTTATATAGATCCTCTCTATGGTTCAGATTGACAAGGCAAGCCACGCCTCCATTCAGATCGCGCCACGTGCCGACCTCAGAAACCGAAGTAGTGTATCAACTTGGATCGACGCTTTAAAAGCAGAATCGAAGCGGCGTCTCATCGGATATTGGAGCTTCATCATGAACCCACAGCTCGAAACCACCTCGAAAAACAAAAGCCGCCGCCTCAAAATAATTACAGGAACATTTAAACTATTTATGTAAAAATAACTATAAGCATGATTAATCATAGAATTAGAAAATCACAATTCTTGTTAAGTTTAACCTAACTAAGATAAATAAATCTCATACCTTATGATGAAGAGGTTGGATTTGAAGATCTGAAAGTCGAGCCTCGTAGCCATACACGTGTCCTGGCCTCTACGGATGATCCACGGCGAAGCTCCGGATTGATCTGATCCCTGCGGAAGTGCTAGCTTGCGCGGAACCCTGCTATGACTTGATTTTGTTCTCCTAAAATCAATCACCTTTGATTGATCTTATGAGAGAAGGAAGAAGATGAAGAAGGAGAAGAGGAGAAAGTAATGAAGTGAACCTTTTCTGAATTTTTCAGAACTCTAAGTTCTTAAAAAAATCATAATCACTAAACCTTTGGCGTGGAGAGGAAGAGGAGAGGAATTCATTCATAATGTCCTCTTTTGCTATCCTTTTATATTATAGATTAGTTAGGGCTTCTCCTAATCTTATTAGGATATGGGACTATAACCCACCTTAGATTAATGCCAAGTGTCCAATTCTTGTGCTTATAGATGCATGACATGTGTCCACTTAATCAATTGATTAATTTTCTAATCATATTAGGATTAGGAGAATTAATTGATTTGGGAGCATGCATCCTACGATGCCATGTGGACTTTAAAGTCCGCATAATGTGAACATGACTTAAGTCATATTCATCCTACGACGACATGTGGTCTTTAAAATCCGCACAAACCTTGGTTTAATCAAATTGACCCAATCATGAATCCAAATTAATTTGGGTCGAACCCAATTTGATTTGCTCATTAAATCAGCCCAATTGCAATCCAATTGCAATTAATTCCACTTAATTCTTCATAATATTACTCTTAATTGACTAGAGTCAATCCCAATCCAATTGGGTCAGTCCGATCATTAGGTTATGCCCAATCGACTCGGATCGAACCGATCGAATTAAGTCAAACCCTAATTTAGCCCAAATTGAATCTAATTCAATTTGGCTTAATTAAAGTCCAATAATTCAATCAAATTGAATTTATTAGTAATCCAATTACTAATTAACCCTTCAATAATTCAATAATTATTTTAATGTAACTTTTGCTTAGGATAATTTGTCAATCGAATTGACCAAATTACCCCTGAATAATTCTTAATCATTAATCAGCCATTTGATCAACCTAGAAACTTCTATGCGTGTGACCCCATAGGTTCGAACCTAAGCCGGTAGCACAAGAACAACTTCTTGTACTAATCGAAATGACCATATAGCAATGGTACCCGACGTCCGGATAGGCCGAATGATCGCAAAGCAACATTCAAGAATCCTTGGACTATGGTTATCGTATAATTTATCCCTATGACTCCTAAATGCCACGAATGACTTTAAAGTTCTGTCAACTCTATAATAAGTGCATCCATGATGTGATTCAACTTTAGAAATTCTGTGACTTCTCACAAGGATTATCCTGGCAAAGGTTTTGCTAAATTGAACACAAGGCATTATCTCCTGTTTGCAGGAGGGAATCAATTCCATCTTGACTCACAACTGACTACGCAAGTATTTGACTATACCCAGTAACCTTCCATCCCTGAATTAGAAATTCAGGTAGCCCGGTACTAAAGTACAGTGAGTTACTTGCTAGTCACAGGTTGCGGTCTCAGGTCAGAGGACCAAACTTATACCTATATCCACTCGGTAACATCTCTTGACAGTAGAGCATTCCAGAATTGGTCACGTTCAGTGAAATGTACTCCTACACTTCACCTGTGTGACATATCAGTGTCTCCATACTCCCTGGTTAAGAGGACAACCAACGTATATGTCACACAACGACCTAATCTCGATAATGCTGTCGTCCTAGTAACAGCATATCATTTGATCGCAAACTGTTTTTAAGGACTTGAAGATAAATCCTCCTTTATCATAAAACAAGTTCTATGGACTTCATCATATAAGAGTTCATTTGAAGATGTACAATGAAATGATGAACAATGCCAAATAATCATTTTATTAATTTGTCAATTTATTTACAAAATTTAATCATCAGCGCACTGACGATTGACTCTTAGGATACAATTCCCAACAGTCGGAACCCCCCGACCATAGGCTTCTTGCAGGTCCCGCCGGAGAACAGTCGTCAGCCGCCGCACCACCAGCCGGAGCTCCTCCCCCTCGGTCCGCGGTCACCCCCCGGGTCCCAATTTCCAGCAACACTAACTAATGGACTCATGGACTTTTTTTTGGCTCTACAACTGATGTATGACACATGCCCTATTATTGCTTCCGTCGTCATGAAAGAAAAAAAAATCATGCATTAATTTATATAATATTTAAAATTACATGCAAATGGGCTTAAGGACATACACTACGCTAACATTGCATGTGTGCATTAATGAGCGAGACAAACTTGATGTAGTGGATAGCATCTACACTTTCATTCTTTGGTGGACCCTAATATTATGGATACCACCTAATATTATGGATACCACCATTCTTAGGTTGGATATTCAACTTCGTATCTTGGCCCTTATAGAATATAGTGCCTAATATTGCATGGTCGCCATTGTGCTATCAGTTAAATATGATCCACTATCTTAGGAGTCAAAATCTTATGATAAAGTCTACTTTGGCATGTGTTCCCATTCAATATGTCCCTTTTTAATTCATGCATCATTTCAAGCGTACAAACAAAAATATGATTAGGCTCTGCATGAGTATGCAGCTACCCACCATCTGCTAGCACCTCATAAAGTGGATAGTGGAGTGTCATGGTGGTTCATATTATTCTAATAAGCCCTCATATACACTTTATAATATGCCCTATTTGAGGGAATAATAGGCTTCAGTCTTTTGGCGACCGACATCTAGAGAAAGGAATAAACACAGGCATATAAACATGTATGCAGTGTGCATACGAAGATATATACTTTCAAGCATGCAATGCATCTCTAGTGGGTAAATTCATGGAAAGATATCCAATGTTAAACGAAAAATAATAATAGAAGATGGTCCTTGTGAGTTTTGTGTCATCAAATAGCATATATTATTTATCTTGGTGTGCATTTTTAATCCACATATCATACGGCTTCAGTGCTATCTCCATGCTTTTGAAGTGCCTTTGCGATGCTTCCTATAGTGATTTATACAAAAAAAATGGTGGCCCCTTAGGCAGTAAGACAAGTATCAAGCTAATTACATAATGGCCAAATAAATATATTAGTTCTATGCATTAAAATCATTCTAGATTCTTAGTATAATAATTTAGTCCATCATTAAATAATTAAACCATCATTATTAAAGCATAACGTGCATCACATATTATATCACCCCATGCTACTATCTATATGGATCATATATAATTTTCTCAACCTACATGTTAGACTCACAAATACAAACCAATACAAGTAATAACTATTGATGCAAACCATTGAGCATAGCATTGTCAAACTCTTAGTCATCTAGTTCATGGCCTGTTAGAATCCTAGATCATATCAAACATTCTTTTATGAAATTGTTCACATGGATCCCTATAAAAATAGTTAATTATTAACTGCAATAATTTTGCAAAATAATTATTTTCAAATTTTTCAAATTACTGCCTAGCAATGTCTAATATGTTTGACCATTGACTGTATTCCATTCTAATATGGATACTATGCCATTATGGTAGTTTCAATGTTGGACAATGTAGCCCTCATTCACATCTGAATCCAGTAGACCATTGGCATCTATCAAGGGTATATTCAAGATGCATAGTCAAAACATAAGTTTGGTTGTAATTTTACTGGTCTTTGAATATAGTAAGGTATCCCTGTTCTTCAGGTCAAGAGACCACTTGCAATCTCCAGCACTTAATTTACACCTCTACCTCTTATAATGCTTATGACATGTGACGCGTTCGCAAAAATGCTTTCGCGAAACTAATCTCCCCAAGTATAGGAGAATCGCACAAGTAGTATAACTCGGAAGTCCGAGATCGAATCCTCAGGGAACGAAATATATATGAGATTATTTAGTATAATTTTAGATTAATTAATTCAATAAATTTGTAGATTAAGATGATGTTTTGCAAATAGAAAATAAATCAGTAAATAGAGAATCGAAGTTTGGATAGATTAAGATGGTGTAGGGATCCAGAATCTCCTTTGATAATATCAAATTCATGCGATAAATTCTATGATTCTTTTATTTTCTTTAAGAATTATAAGCAGATAAAATTTAATTATGGAGTATGTTCTTGATAACACGAATTCTCTTTCTAAGTATTCAACGTGCCTTATAACGTCAACGATGAATTAAATAATCGAGAAAGACATGTATCAATAAGCATAAATCATAAAAGAATTTTCAACATATAAGAATCATGACATGATCAAAAGATAAATCGTATAAAGCAAAGGATTAGAATTTACATCATGAACTCGGTACATCAAAGGATCTTCCTTCACCCATCACCTAGGACTTTAGCCTTCCATTAAAAACATTATCCTACCTCTCATCATTTTTGTTGCCCAAGGTGACAAGCCAAGAGGGGGGGTGAATTGGTTTTTCTAACTTTTTGATTCCTTAATCGAGTTAATTGATGAGTAAGTAATTATAGTAAAGTAAGACAAAACACAATGCAAACACACAAGAAATATAGTAGTTCGGTGCTCTCCTAAGCACCTACGTCCACTCCCCAAGCGACCCCCTTGGGAATTCACTATAATCCCGCGGATTACAGTTGGATTGTTTTCCGGGCTCACAATCCAAAAACCTTTTACACTTTGGTTTTCCGGGATCACCAACGAACCTTCACAATTGGTTTTACGGGTTTACCAACAACCTACGTTGGTTTTACGGGCTTACCAACAACCTACGTTGGTTTTACCGGGTTTACCAACAACCTATGTTGGTTTTACGGGCTTACCAACAACCTACAATGTTGGTTTTAGGGGCTTACCAACAAACCTTACAACAAGAATAAAGAACAAGGAACTAAAGCTCCTAAATGAGCAAATAAAACAATTATGAGCTACAAAGAAGAGTTTAGAATATAGTTATCGCTTTAATAAGGCTCTTCTCTTCTTTGTCAAGATTGCTTCACTCTTCAAGGGTTGGTGGAGCTCTTAATGTCTCTTGGAATCTGCTCAACCACTTCCTTTTGGCTTTTTGAATGAAGCAATTGAATGAAGCTTGCCTTGCTAGGGTTCTCTCTTGAATGCACTTGATGTATTTTCCAAAGCTTGCTTCCTCTGATGAATACTCCCTCTTAAATACTTCTCCAACCTCCAAATAGTCCTTCCTGACCGTTGGATTGAAGAAACTAGCCGTTTATAGCCGTTGGGAGTCCAAAAAGTACTCTGCACAACTAGCCGTTATGCTTCTGCCCGTGCTTGGGTCGACCCAAACTTTTCTTGGGTCGACCCAAACCACTGTTCATCAGACTTGGGTCAGCTCAAGCTTTTCTTGGGTCGGCCCTCTTAGAAAATACAGAACCTTGTATTTCAGCCTTCCTTCACTTGGGTCGACTCAACTCTTTTTGGGTCGACTCAAGGTTGGGTCGACTCAAGTTGGGTCGACTCAAGTTCAGTTAGGGTCGACCCTCTCAGGGATTCCAGAGACTTGTTTTCTTGAGGCTTGAGGATGGGGTCGACTCAACTTTCACTTGGGTCGACCCAAGTACTGTTCATCCCGTGCCATAAGTGCTAGAATGTGCCAGAATGTTTCTTGATGTGCCGGGATCGACTCCACCTCTTCTAGGGTCGACTCCTACTTTGTGCCAAGTGTTCCAAAGGCGTGCCAAACTGTTGCCCAGATAGACAACCCAAGAGGGGGGGGGGTGAATTGGGTTTTAAAATAATTTAGATTATTAAAACGATGTGGTTGACTAATTAAAAACTATTGCAAGTTATTTAATTAATGCTAAGTGCTGTGAGTGATGTGAGGGGAAGAAGAAGAGAGACAATCCAACACAAACACAAGGTTTTATAGTGGTTCGGAGCTAACCCTTGCTCCTACGTCCACTCCCCAAGTCTCACTTGGGAATTCACTATAACCCCCTTGGATTACAGCCGGTTGTTTTCCAAGCTCACAACCAAACTTGTTGTTTTACGAGCTCACAACGAACTCGGTCGGTTTTTCCAGGCTCACCGACTAGAACCGCCCCGATTGTTTTTCCGGGATCACAATCAAACCCTTACACACGTTGGTTTTAACTCGGCTCACCAACCAACCTCAATCCCCTTGATTCAATCCCCGATTGAACCAAGTAAATACAAGTTGTAGAAAGAAAACAGAAAATGAGCTTCTCAAAAAGCAGATGAAAACAATATGAACAATAAATGAAGTTAAGAAGCCTCAAACGCTTTTAGATTGGAGATGAGGAATGGCTTCTTAAACTTCTGGTCTCCTCTTGAAAGAGTAGTCGACTTGAATGCAGGAGAAGGAGGCTTTAATTGCTGGGAAGATGTAGTTGGATGCAGTAAATGCAGATCTTCCTCTTTTTCGTTGAAGAGCACGTTGCAGAGCTTGAATGCTTGATTAGCTGGAGTGGAATAGTTGTTCTCCTCCTTGCTACAGTCCTCTGTGGCTATTTAAGCCAACCCCCACGGAAACTAGCCGTTAGAGTGCTTTTTCTGCCCGTTCTGCACACTCTGCGCAGCCTGACAATATGTCCGTTGGTGGGTTGGAGTCGACTCGTGCGATCAAGAGTCGACTCGGCTGTAGCGGGAGTCGACTCAAGCTTTTCCGGAGTCGACTCGGCAACTGTTCCAAATTTGAATTAAAGTTGCCTTCACGACTGGGAGTCGACTCGTCTTGACCTGGAGTCGACTCGCCAACTTCTGGAGCTGACTTGGCAATTTCGGAGTCGGCTCATCCACTGAAGTCCGTGGATCCAATTTTGAATTTTGTCCACTCGAGTCGACCCGACTGTCCTGGGAGTCGACTCGAATCTCAGAGCCCGAACTCCCGATTCTCTGTCTTTTGGCTCGTCCAGTCTTGGAGTCGACTCGAATTTCCTCGGAGTCGACTCGGCTCTCAGTTTCCGAAACTTGGTCTTCTGTCTTTTGATGTGAAGCTGTCTTGGAGTCGACTCGAGATGTCTGGGAGTCGACTCGAATCTCAGAGGCAGTAACTTGATCTTCTGTCTGTTGATGATCGCGGAGTCTCGGAGTCGACTCGCGTACTGCGGGAGTCGACTCGAATCTCAGAGTCCCAAAAATGCTCTCTGACTTTTTCTTTGTGTTCCGCTGAGAGTCGACTCATGCTTTCTTTGGAGTCGACTTGCCAACCATCGGAGTCGACTCGCGTTCCACTGGAGTCGACTCGAATCTCAGACCCGAAAACTGCTCTCTGACTTTTCTGCCTGTTACTGCTTGGAGTCGACTCTTACTTCCTTGGAGTCGACTCGGTGAACATCGGAGTCGACTCGCGCACTTCGGGAGTCGACTCGTTGACAGGTTCTGAGTTGAAGCTTTCTGTCCTTCTGTCTGTTCTCAGTCGGAGTCGACTCGTACTGATCAGGAGTCGACTCGAGCTCGTGCCAGTGAACTTGATACGCTTGGAGTCGACTCGTGATTCTCGGGAGTCGACTCGAGTCTCAGACATTGGTTCAAACAGACTCCTTAACTTATCCAAAAACTATGAACCAAGTCTTGGGACACTTAGACAGGATTTTCACTGAAACACTCAATTGAATTCATTAGTAATCAAAAGATATACTCAAATACTTTGAGCTCATCAAAATCAAATGGGGTTTTAATCAATCACTCCACAATCTCCCCCTTTTTGATGATGACAAAACATTGAGTATATGTAACATGAATTGCTCAATAAACAATGAAATAAAATCCATAAATGAATTCAAATGTCTGGTAATTCAATTTATCCAAGCTTGAAAGGAGTGAAACATTAAATTTCGGAGTTAAAGCTCCCCCTTTCATTTGGAATTATATAAGCCTTCATATTATGCAATCAATTGTTTGGCTTATATGTCATTAATGATTTAGCTTGATTAAAATTCAGATTCTCCCCCTCAACATATGCATTCAACTATGTTTTGATTCTCTGAATTTCCTTTTAATGCTTTGAAGTTTTTGAACTGAATTTTTGTTTTTAGAGGAAAAATCTGTCAATTTGTTCTTGAGTAGGATTCAGCTAATCTTCGAATATCCCTTGAATAGATTCTGGAGATTACTCCATTAGGAGCCCCAAAAGAGAGATGATGAGCCTCGAGGTACCGAATCCACTTAGAACAAATTTGTGTGTGTTTTTAAGAGTTTATCTTTTTATTGATTTCTTTTACATATTTTATCCATATTTCTCCCCTTTTATATATTTTATACATATTTCTCCCCCTTATACATATTTTATACATATTTCTCCCCCTTTTTGTCATCATATCAAAAAGGAGGTAATCACACACAATCAATGGCACAACCAATCATCAAATGGCACATAATTGAAGATAAGATGTCTACTCATTGTATTGATATGAATGTGAATACATTTGAGAATACAATAAGTAAAGTAAAACAAGACAAAACAAATCAAAAAGAACATCTATGGTCTCCTCGAGGATGAAGCTCCTCCCCTCGAGGATGTATCCCCTCCTCTCGAGGAGGTGGCTCCTCCTCTCGAGGATGTAGCTCCTCCTCTCGAGGATGTGGCTCCCCCTCTTAGTCTGCTCTGCTCCATGAGGAGGGTGACTGCATCTGTAACATGCCCGAGCTGAGTGATAATGGACGTAGTGGCTCTGCTATGTGTAGTGGAGAGCTCAGTCACCGACGTCTGAAGCGCAGTCACCGACGTCTGAAGTGCGTCCAACTTGTCGATGAGCACATTCGACAAGCGCTCGGCCCCTCGGTGGTGGTGTGCATGTCACGACCTATGTCCTCTCGCATCTGTCGAGTGGTGCTCGTGACCTCACTCATGCTGTGGAACTGGGCCTGGACCAAACTCCGGACATTGTAGATCTCTTCCCGTACATGAGCCATCATGTCAGTCACGGCTGTCAAGGAAGGGACCAACTGAGAAGATACGGGTGCAGGAGTGGGAGCAGGCACCGAGCCTCGGAGCTCCCGAAGCAGCTCATCCCTCACATCTCTGACTATCTCCTGTCGCAGCTCCTGGAGTTGCTCAGGATCAATCCGGACCTCCATGGATGGTGGAGCCGAGGAGGAAGGTCCGACGGAGGTGGTAGGAGCAGGAGTGGATGGAAGATCTGGAAGGTCGGGGTAGTCGGAATCGGGCTCAGGACTGGGGGAAGGTCTGGTGGTCTGTGTGGTGAGGGACGACTTCCTAACCTAGATCCCCTCTCTCTTCCGAAACCCCATCCTGTGTAGGGTCCCTGCACGCGTGCGATCAGTCCATCGCAATGCGCGAAAGGGCTCCCCCTCAGGAATGGGAATCTCGTACTCCCTAAACAGAAGGGTGAATATCATGCCGTATGGGAGGGTGAGCCTAGGTCTATCTAGGGGCTCACATATATACCTATAGATGAGTTTGGGGAAGTTGATCGGGGTGTCCTGAAGAATATAAGACATAAGAGCTAGGTCTCTCTCATTTACAAAATCAAATCTCCCTGTCTTAGGGAAGATGGACCTAGACAAAATACTCAAGAGGATCCGCACCTCAATCGGTAGTGAGCTCGCGGATACCTCGTCTAGAGGTGACTGGGGTGGATGCCCTAGAACGGCCGTAAGGGCCTCAACCCTATCCTCAGGGTGTGTGGGAGCCACCCCTACTAATGGAAGGTGGAGGATGTGGGCAATAAGATCCTCCGTGACAAACAGAGGGACACCGGCTACAGTGCCCTCGATACCTCCATCTCCCCGATGGACGGTACCATAGAACTCTCTAACAAGGCCTGGATATGTGGGAAGGTCCAAAGTGAGGAAGTACTCTAGGCCCTGGGCTCTAAGCCTATCACCTATGGTGAACCCTTCCCGGGAGAGATAGTCGAAGTCGACATACCTCCCGGTGGTGACGGCCTTCCCGGCCAACGGCCTTGCGGGAACCGCCCTAGGCGGGGAACGAGCCGGAGGTGGTTGCCTCGCGGGATCGTGCCGCGCCTTGGAGCGCCGCTCGGGACCGGCCTCGGGTCGGGACCTCTTCCTAACTACGGTCTTACGCGGCATTTTGACCTAAAATGGGAGGAAAAACCTAGAGGACGGTGAAGGACCGACGGAAAAGACTCGGAACCGACCGGGAATGACCTAGGAAGGGAGGAGAACTCAATGTCCGGCGAAGAATCGACGGAAAAATGGCTTGGAGACGATCGGGGACGACCTAGGAGTCGGCTCTAGGGCTTTTTGAACAGTGGCGGCTTGAAAGAAAAGTGTTTTCGAAACGACAAATCTAGGGTTAAAAAGTCGGATCCCGACTGCGAGTCGACTCCACTGAGTCGCGAGTCGACTCGACCTCGAGTCGACTCCAGAATATGCGCGAGTCGACTCTCCTTATGCGCCTGTGGACCTCGAGTCGACTCCCGACAGTATGCGAGTCGACTCCCCCTCTGCTGCCATCTTTGCGAGTCGACTCCCGCCAATGCGCGAGTCGACTCCCCCTTAGGAGCCGGCTCTGAAACTTACTCGAGTCGTCTCTAACCTTGGCACGCACCTAAAAATCATGCTATAATCGTGCCAAATGAGGAAAAATCACCTAATTAAGATATGATTTGATGATCATTGAAAAGGAACTCTATTTTAACCACATTGTAATCATCAAAATCAATGAATCTAGTGGAAACTACCACTAGGATGGATCAATCACTCCTAATCCCCTCCTAAGCACACTAAACCTCTCTTCACTTAGGGGTTTTGTAAAAATATCTGCTAATTGATTATCAGTACAAACAAATTGGAGTGTCACATCACCATTCAATACATGATCTCTTATGAAGTGATGTCTTATCTCAATGTGTTTAGTTCTTGAATGTTGAATTGGATTTTTAGTTAGATTTATGGCACTTGTATTATCACAATTAATGGGAATTTTATCTTGTTTAATGCCATAATCTTCTAATTGTTGTTTAATCCATAAGATTTGAGCACAACAACTCCCGGCTGCAACATATTCAGCTTCAGCAGTAGACAATGCAACCGAGTTTTGTTTCTTGCTAAACCATGAGATAAGATTTTCTCCTAGAAATTGACACGACCCGCTGGTACTTTTTCTATCAAGCTTACATCCAGCGAAGTCTGAATCTGTGTATCCTATTAAGTTTAGGCTAGATTCTTTAGAGTACCATAGCCCTATGTTCTTAGTTCCTATTAAGTATTTAAAAATTCTCTTAACTGCAGCTAGGTGTGATTCTTTAGGATTAGCCTGATATCTAGCATACATGCACACACTAAACATAATATCAGGTCTACTTGCAGTAAGATACAGTAAAGATCCTATCATACCTCTATAAAGTTTTTGATCTACAGATTTACCTGATTCATCTTGGTCTAACTTGCATGATGAGCTCATGGGGGTGCTGATTGATTTGTTTCCCTCCATATCAAACTTCTTGAGCATCTCCTTGATATATTTGGCTTGATTGATGAAGATGCCTCCTTCTGACTGTTTGATTTGTAGCCCGAGGAAGTAGTTCAGCTCTCCCATCATGCTCATCTCAAACTCACTCTGCATCAAATCAGCAAACTCTTCGCAGAGGCGATTGTTAGTAGCACCGAAAATGATATCATCAACATAAATCTGTACTAATAACATATCTTTATTTTGCTTTTTCAGAAATAATGTTGTGTCTACATTTCCCCTAGAGAATTCATGTTCTAATAGAAATTTGCTAAGCCTCTCATACCATGCTCTAGGTGCTTGTTTTAAGCCATAAAGTGCTTTGTTCAGTTTATATACATGATTAGGGTATTGATGATTTTCAAAACCAGGAGGTTGTTCTACATATACCTCCTCATTAATATACCCATTTAAAAATGCACTTTTTACATCTATTTGAAATAGTTTGAAGTCCTTAGAGCATGCATATGCTAATAGTAGTCTAATCGCCTCAAGTCTAGCTACGGGAGCAAAGGTTTCATCAAAATCTATACCTTCTTCTTGATTATACCCCTTTGCTACTAGTCTAGCCTTATTCCTTATAACAATTCCATTTTCATCAAGTTTATTTTTATAAATCCATTTAGTACCAATAATTGGATATTCAGAAGGTCTCTCTACTAGATTCCACACTTTGTTTCTAGTAAATTGGTTTAGTTCTTCTTGCATTGCATTTATCCAATTTACATCATTTTCGGCTTCTTCTATATGTTTGGGCTCAAAGTGTGAAACAAAAGCTAGATGGTTATTCAAATTCCTAAGGGATGCTCTAGTCCTAACGGGTTGAGATGGATCATCTAGAATTAGTTCCTTAGGATGCCCATGAGCATACCTCCAAGCTTTAGTTAGCCCATGATCCACAATAGCCTCTTGGCTTGATGATTCTCCTTCAATCAACTTTTGATTATCATCTTGTAATCCCATCTCATCTATCTTTTCTTCAAGTATTTCAACATCATCATCAAAATTAACCTTCTTACTAGACGAGATGTCACTAGAGTCATCAAAAACAACATGTATAGATTCTTCTATAACTAAGGTTCTTTTATTAAAGACTCTATAGGCTTTACTAGTTGTAGAATAACCTAAGAATATTCCTTCATCAGATTTAGGGTCAAATTTCCCTAGATTATCTTTCCCATTATTATGCACAAAACACCTACATCCAAAAACATGAAAATAATTAACCTTTGGTTTTCTGTTTTTCCACAGTTCATAAGGTGTTTTCTTTATAATGGGTCTCAATAGAACTCTATTTAGTATGTGACAAGAGGTATTAATGGCTTCTCCCCAAAAGTACTTAGGGAGGTTACTTTCACATAACATAGTTCTAGCCATTTCCTCTAGTGTTCTATTCTTCCTTTCCACCACTCCATTTTGTTGTGGTGTCCTAGGTGCTGAGAAATTATGGGTTATCCCCTTCTTACTGCAAAATTCATTAAATGACTGATTTTCGAATTCGGTACCATGGTCACTTCTAATGGCTATGACTGAAGACTCTCTAGCATTTGTTACTTCCTTATGGAACTTCTTAAACATAGAAAATGCTTGATCCTTATGCACTAGGAACATGACCCATGTGTACCTAGAGTAATCATCTACTATAACTAGACCATATTTATTTCCACCTAGGCTTGTTGTTCTAGTTGGACCAAATAGGTCCATGTGTAATAATTCTAGAGGCCTAGAGGTAGAGACACATTTTATGGATTTAAAAGAGTTCCTAGATTGTTTGCCAAATTGACATGCTTCACATATTTTGTTCTTTTCAAATTTTAATTTTGGCAAACCTATCACGGAGTCTCTTTTAACTAGTTTAGTTATTGTGTCCATGCTTGCATGACCTAACTTACGGTGCCATAACCAACTAGCATCATTATCTTTAGTTTCATTTACAACTAAACATTGGTTATGTTTTGCAAGATCTTCTAGGTCTACAACATATACATTTCCACGTCTAATTCCTTTAAAAACTAAATTATTGTCATTAGGGTTTGTTATAATGCACAGTGATGGTTTAAACATAACATCATACCCTTTATCACATAATTGACTAATGCTTAATAGGTTATGCTTAAGACCATCAACATATCTAACATTATCAATAAAAGTAGAAGGGGTGATTTGAACTTTACCAATACCAATGATGTGACCTTGGTTGTTGTCTCCAAAAGTCACAGCACCTCCCTTCTTGGCTTCAAGGGTGAAAAATTGATCTTTATCACCCGTCATGTGCCTTGAGCAGCCACTATCCAAATACCAGCAGTTTTTGTTGACCTTGGCTGCAAGACACTCCTACACAAGCAAATCATGTCATCTTAGGTACCCAAGTTTTCTTGGGTCCTTCATGGTTAGTCAAGTTGGTTCCTTTTGGAACCCATACCCTTTTAATTTTCCTTTTTGTTTTACTTTTCCTATAGTCACATGCATTTGCCTTATGTCCTATAGTTCCACAATAAAAGCAGGTTATTTTCTTAGTTTTAGTTTCTCCAGCTTTAACAAAGAAGTTACTAAGAAGTTTTTGTTTATTTCTTGGTTTATACCCTAAATCCGCTTTATTAAATACTGCTCGTTGACTATTTAGTATCATGTTTAATTTTTCAGAACTATATGTAAATTTTTCAACTAAGGGTTTGTATTTGTTAAGTTCTTTAGTTAGTGTTTGATTTTCTGCTTTTAGATCATTAAGTTCTTTTGTAAGATCCTTATCTAAGGTTTGTTTATATTTTTTAAGTTCTGAAAATTCCTTAGTTAGTTTTTCATCATCTTTAGTTAAGGTGTTAGTCTTTTGAGTTAAAAGTTGGTTGCTTGTTTTAAGTTCTATATTTTCTTTGGTGATTAAATCCTTATCCTTAACTAATTTATCGTATTTATGTAGGTATGATTGATTAGCTATTTTCAGTTCTTTATTCTTAAGATTTATAGCCTTATATTCTACCATTAATTCATTAAATGCATCATAAAGTTCATCAAAAGAAAAATCAGGATGCGTATCGGAAGTTACCTCGTTTTCATTGGCCATGAAGCAGAAATTGGCCTTCTCTTCTTGTTCATCATCTGATGAGGAGGATGATGAGTCGGAGTCGGATAGTGTTGTGACAAGAGCCTTCTTCTTCTTGTACTTACTCCCCTTCTTCAGTAAGGGGCACTCAGCTCTTATGTGACCCGGCTTCTTGCACTCGTAACACCCAATCCCCTCATTTTCCCTTTTCTTACCTTTGTCCTTGCGGTAGGAATTTGAGGGGCCTCTCCTTTGATGATAGGACTTCTTGTGGTTGATGAATTTCTTGAACTTGCGCACAAGAAGAGCCTCACCATCATCTTCCTCATTCTCTTCTTCGTCACTGCTGCTACTGCAGGACAAGTCCTTGTTAGATGAAGTAGACTTAAGAGCTATTACCTTTTTCTTGTGGGAGGACTCCTCTTCGCTGTGTTACTTCATGGTTAGCTCGTGAGTCATTAGGGATCCAAGGAGCTCTTCAAGTGGAAGCTTGTTCAAGTCTTTAGCTTCTTGGATTGCCGTCACCTTGGCTTCCCATGACCTTGGTAGGCAGCAAAGTATTTTCCTGACAAGATCACTGTTAGTATAGCTCTTGCCAAGGCTTTTTAGGCCATTGACAATGTCAGTAAACCTAGTGAACATGCTAGTGATTGTCTCATTAGAATCCATTTTAAATAGTTCATACTTATGAACCAATATATTAATTTTGGATTCTTTAACTTGATTCGTGCCCTCATGGGTCACTTCAAGTCTATCCCAAATCTCTTTTGCAGAGTTGCAAGTAGAGACCCTATTGAATTCATTTCTATCCAAGGCACAATAAAACACATTCATAGCTTTAGAGTTTAGTTGTGCCTTCCTCATGTCATGTTCATCCCAATCCTTTTCTAGTTTGGGTACCTTGACACCCTCTACATATATGGATGGGATGTATGGGCCATTTACTACAATGGTCCACATCTCATAGTCTTGGGCTTGGATGAATATTCTCATCCTAGCCTTCCAGTATGAGTAGTCGGATCCATTAAAGAAAGGGGGTCTTTGGGTGGACTGACCCTCAATGTGGGAAGATCCAAATGGGGTTGTCATTTTGATCTTTTAACTCTTGGGTGGAAGAGTTTAGGCTCTGATACCACTTGTTGCCCAGATAGACAACCCAAGAGGGGGGGGGTGAATTGGGTTTTAAAATAATTTAGATAATTAAAACGATGTGGTTGACTAATTAAAAACTATTGCAAGTTATTTAATTAATGCTAAGTGCTGTGAGTGATGTGAGGGGAAGAAGAAGAGAGACAATCCAACACAAACACAAGGTTTTATAGTGGTTCGGAGCTAACCCTTGCTCCTACGTCCACTCCCCAAGTCTCACTTGGGAATTCACTATAACCCCCTTGGATTACAGCCGGTTGTTTTCCAAGCTCACAACCAAACTTATTGTTTTACGAGCTCACAACGAACTCGGTCGGTTTTCCCAGGCTCACCGACTAGAACCGCCCCGATTGTTTTTCCGGGATCACAATCAAACCCTTACACACGTTGGTTTTAACTCGGCTCACCAACCAACCTCAATCCCCTTGATTCAATCCCCGATTGAACCAAGTAAATACAAGTTGTAGAAAGAAAACAGAAAATGAGCTTCTCAAAAAGCAGATGAAAACAATATGAACAATAAATGAAGTTAAGAAGCCTCAAACGCTTTTAGATTGGAGATGAGGAATGGCTTCTTAAACTTCTGGTCTCCTCTTGAAAGAGTAGTCGACTTGAATGCAGGAGAAGGAGGCTTTAATTGCTGGGAAGATGTAGTTGGATGCAGTAAATGCAGATCTTCCTCTTTTTCGTTGAAGAGCACGTTGCAGAGCTTGAATGTTTGATTAGCTGGAGTGGAATAGTTGTTCTCCTCCTTGCTACAGTCCTCTGTGGCTATTTAAGCCAACCCCCACGGAAACTAGCCGTTAGAGTGCTTTTTTCTGCCCGTTCTGCACACTCTGCGCAGCCTGACAATATGTCCGTTGGTGGGTTGGAGTCGACTCGTGCGATCAGGAGTCGACTCGGCTGTAGCGGGAGTCGACTCAAGCTTTTCCGGAGTCGACTCGGCAACTGTTCCAAATTTGAATTAAAATTGCCTTCACGACTGGGAGTCGACTCGTCTTGACCTGGAGTCGACTCGCCAACTTCTGGAGCTGACTTGGCAATTTCGGAGTCGGCTCATCCACTGAAGTCCGTGGATCCAATTTTGAATTTTGTCCACTCGAGTCGATCCGACTGTCCTGGGAGTCGACTCGAATCTCAGAGCCCGAACTCTCGATCCTCTGTCTTTTGGCTCGTCCAGTCTTGGAGTCGACTCGAATTTCCTCGGAGTCGACTCGGCTCTCAGTTTCCGAAACTTGGTCTTCTGCCTTTTGATGTGAAGCTGTCTTGGAGTCGACTCGAGATGTCTGGGAGTCGACTCGAATCTCAGAGGCAGTAACTTGATCTTCTGTCTGTTGATGATCGCGGAGTCTCGGAGTCGACTCGCGTACTGCGGGAGTCGACTCGAATCTCAGAGTCCCAAAAATGCTCTCTGACTTTTTCTTTGTGTTCCGCTGAGAGTCGACTCATGCTTTCTTTGGAGTCGACTTGCCAACCATCGGAGTCGACTCGCGTTCCACTGGAGTCGACTCGAATCTCAGACCCGAAAACTGCTCTCTGACTTTTCTGCCTGTGACTGCTTGGAGTCGACTCTTACTTCCTTGGAGTCGACTCGGTGAACATCGGAGTCGACTCGCGCACTTCGGGAGTCGACTCGTTGACAGGTTCTGAGTTGAAGCTTTCTGTCCTTCTGTCTGTTCTCAGTCGGAGTCGACTCGTACTGATCAGGAGTCGACTCGAGCTCGTGCCAGTGAACTTGATACGCTTGGAGTCGACTCGTGATTCTCGGGAGTCGACTCGAGTCTCAGACATTGGTTCAAACAGACTCCTTAACTTATCCAAAAACTATGAACCAAGTCTTGGGACACTTAGACAGGATTTTCACTGAAACACTCAATTGAATTCATTAGTAATCAAAAGATATACTCAAATACTTTGAGCTCATCAAAATCAAATGGGGTTTTAATCAATCACTCCACACAAACGTATCGGGGTCGACTCCAAACTAATTGGGGTCGACTCTAACCATGTTTTTCTGTACTTTGAAGGTTAGTTATGCACATTGAAACAACAATATGATATTCCAAGCAAATTATGATGCATGACACAATAAAGTTTCATACCCTTAACAGTAGAAATTACCGAATTGCCCTTTTAGGTATTTTTAACGTGAAACTTTGTCAAAATGAATTCTTGAGCTTTCTACCATTCTCTATTACAAATTTTATGTCGTTTATCAATCTTGAGAGTGGTTTTGACCATATAATCCTAATGTATCATGAGTGTATCGAGGGTGTGCCATTTATCAATGATGTATCAAGTTAATTTACATTTCTAATTTGATATAGCCTCAATAGTTGTGTTAATCATCAAAATAACATTATCATCCTCAATCTCCCCCTTTTTGATGATTACAAAACATTGAGTGTAAGCAAATTGGTATTCATATGAAAAGTTAGATTTAATATTCATAAAGTACTTTTGGTTCAAGAGTTTCAAAATAGTCTTATTTAGAGTTTGTATAAATGAACCAAGAGCTTCCCCTATCCTATCATGGATGCCAAATGAGTTTTAGCTTTGCTCCCCCTTACTCTTGTATTTCATTAAGACAAAATTTTCAAAAGTTTGTGTCAAAGCAAGAGTTTCAAGTCATGTATCGAGGCAAGAAAAATCTCTATGATTATGTGCCAGATTCAGATTTTCTCTTTGTTAAATGTCTCCTCTTTGTTAAATGTCTCCCCCTTTAGTGTATAATACATGTCTCCCCCATAAGTATACAACATATACCTTTTATATTTTCTTCCTTATACGGTCTTTGTTTATAGAATTATCTTTCCTATAGAATTTGCTTCTAGTTTCTCTCTTATACTTTCTCCCCCTTTTTGTCATCATCAAAAAGAATGAATAGCAATGGATAGTATTGTTATGACAATCACAAAGATCATGACTCAAGAGAAACATTGTCTATGCCAAAAGCACTATGTTTTAGAGAAGAAATACAAACTACCACAAAGAGCAAATATAAGTCAAAACAAATACAAAGTTTGGGAGATACTTTAAGAACATACTTCATGATAATGCTTTAGAGTTAATCAGCTTTAACATATTCAACATATTTCAATCTAAGCTGATTTATATTCAATTCAAAACATAAAGCATTATGAGCATATACTCAGATATTTCTTTTTCTTTTTGACAATATCAAAAAGATTGCAAAATAATGAAACATTAAGCACAAGGCAATATTTCATTCAATGGATGTCAAATTATTGCAAGCATATTGATGACCCAAAGATTGATTTAAAGATTGATTTTGATGATCACAAAATCTTGAAGTATAAATACTAATGTTTGTGTTGCAAGGAGAAAGATATTTATTTTGCAAGGAACATAGCAAGTTGGATGAATACAAGAAGGCCTCCAAAGCTCTCAAGTTTCAAGTTTAAAGTATTCAAGTTGGAGGAGCAAATTCTAAAGAAAAATTCAAAAGAATAGTTCTTGAGTCGACTCCTCGAAAATTCGAGTCGACTCCGATACATGCCGAGTCGACTCCCAACGTTTCCGAGTCGACTCAAAAGAGTAATAGAGGAAAGACAGAACAAAAAATTTTAGACCCTGCAATCGAGCCGACTCCAGAGGACCACGAGTCGACTCCGAAGTCAGGCGAGTCGACTCCTAATTGTGCAAGAGTCGACTCCCAGAGAAAAGCAAGGCAAAAAAGTCAGAGAGACAATTTCGGACACTGAGAGCCGAGTCGACTCCCGCAAAGTCCGAGTCGACTCCGAGGCAGTTCAACCCCAAAGACAGAGGATCAGTTTTCGGGCTCTGAGAGCTGAGTCGACTCGAAGAGAATCCAAGTCGACTCGAGGAAGAAAATCAGAAAGTATGTCCTCTGGATTCCTGAGAATGAGCCGACCCCCAAGTGCCCGAGTCGTCTCCAGCTATTAGCGAGTCGACTCCAGTTTGGTCCGAGTCGACCCGAGGACAAGGCATGCACATTAATTCAAATTTGGAACAGTGGCCGAGTCGTCTCCAGTCAAGCACGAGTCGACTCCTGCAACAGGCGAGTCAATTCCAGATCGCGCGAGTCGACTCCGATCCCAACGGAAATATTGTCAGGAGGTACAGACTGTGTCCAACGGCTCTATTTTTGTCTCTAACGGCTAGATTTTTGGTTCTACGCCATCTAAAGCTATAAAATCAAGAGGAGAGCTAGGGGAGAAGGCATGGAAGTGGGAGAGAACATTTAGGAAAGAGATTTCAAAGAGATTACAAGGGAAATCTCCCATAAGCACAAAAGGGCCATTCAAAGTAAAATAGAGAGAAGAAGAGCATCCAAGTGAATCCCAAAGCTTCCTCTCCATCCGTGTGCTGCCTCGGTGATCCTCTACTTCGTGCAAAATCAGAAGAGGGTCAAGTAAAGAAGAAGCCGAGTTCCTCCATCTACAAATTTGTTTGAGGGCTTCATCTCTTTACTTTACTTATTTATATTTGCTATATTTGCTTATGTGAGAAGCTTGTATTTGATTTAAACTCTTGTTCTAATATCTTGTAACTTGATTCAATCAAGGGATTGAATCAAGGGGTTAAGGTTTGTTGGTGAGCTAAAGGGAAAAACCAACGTTGTAAGGTTGTGGTTGGTGAGCCTTTGGGAAAACCAACTGGGTTGATTGTGAACTCGGAAAACAATTGTTGTAAGGTTGTGGTTGGTGAGCCTTTGGAAAAACCAACTGGTTTGGATTGTGAGCCCGTGAAAACAATCGGTTGGTTCTAGTCGGTGAGCCTGTGAAAACCGACCGAGTTCGTTGTGATCTCGCAAAACAACAAGTTGGGTTGTGAGCTTGTAAAACAACCGGCTGTAATCTGAGGGATTATAGTGAAATTCCCAAGAGGTCTTGGGGAGTGGATGTAGGTGCTGGGATGCACCGAACCACTATACTTTTGTTGTGTTTGTGATGCTCTTTGTTATCTAACTTCCTCACTCACTTACTTACTTAGATACTTTGCTTGCTTAACTCTTCTCCGTGCATCCTTTAGTTGCAAGCATATTCAATTTACTTAATCAAGTCTCATTCAATATAACAGCATTAAGACTCATTGTATTGAATTGCATACTTGGGCAAACTTAGACTAATCTTTTATTGAGTCCGCTGCTTAATAGTTGATTAGATTAGAATCATACTCTTGCTAAGTTTAAATTCCACTATGCATCCATACAACTTAGCTTAATTAACTCTAAAAGATTAGAAGTAGTTGAAAAGTTTTTAAAAGACCCAATTCACCCCCCCTCTTGGGTTGTCACCTTGGGCAACAAGTGGTATCAGAGCAGGTGCTCTTTTATTAATTATAGTCTTAACCGACTAGAGCTAAAGATTATGACAACCCCACATAACATATTATTTGCCGAGGGACTTTCCATAAACAGACCTCCACTATTTGATGGAACTTATTATATTCAATGGAAAGCTAGAATGAAAATTTTTGTTCAATCACAAAACTATAAAATATGGAATATCATTATAGATGGACCTCACACACTCTCTCAAAATGTCAATGAAAAAGACTTAGCACAATTGAATGCTAACGCTATGAACTTTCTATATTGTGCTATCCATGAATCTATATTTCATAAGATTTCTGCATGCTTATCTGCTAAAGAAATCTGGGATACTTTAACAATTATTTATGATAAATCTCAGATTAGCTCACATGTGCTTCAATTGCGTACTAACAATGAGATTGCAGAATCCTCCACATTAGCCGAGTCGACTCCCAGTTTGTCCGAGTCGACTCCTAGAGAAGAACAGTCTGAAAGGCAGAGACTCAGTCTTGAAGACCCTGTGAACGAGTCGACTCCAAGTATTTCCGAGTCGACTCCCAAGTTAGCCGAGTCGACTCCAACAAGGCCCGAGTCGACTCTGAGGCAGATTAGTTCACAAAACAAAGAGTTCCGTGATGGAAACAAGGATCCATTCCCAAACACCGAAAGATTCAAAAGATTCCTAAAGACAAGGAAGAAGAGGAAGCAAGAAGAAAGGAAGAAAAAGATAAAAAGCAAGAAAATCTTGACCAAGGAAGAGTCAAGCAAGAAATTGAAAGCTAGAAGCAACAATGAACTACAAGAGGTAACTAACTTATGTTTTATGGCACTAGAAGATAAAGTAGAATCTGAATCTAGTGAATTTCATGAAGAATATTCTTATGATGAACTATTAAATGCTTTTCATGATTTGTATAGTGAATGTAGAAAATTAGCTATCAAAAATAAAAATCTTAAAAAGCTAAATCTCGAAATCTCAAAAGAAAGAAATTCTATTGCTGAAATATATGACAAACTAAATTCTGAAAATGAAAGCTTAAGGTTAAATTCAGAACAATTGATTCAGAAAAATCAGAATTTAATTAAAGAAAATCAAAACTTAAGTGAAGAAATTAACCAATTAAAATCTTTTATTAGCAAATTCACTGTAAGTTCAGAAAGATTAAAAATGATGTTTGAAAGCCAATATGTTGCTTATGATAAATCGAAATTTGGCTTGACTCCTTTACTTAATAATAAATCTCTAGAGAAAAAGGTTATCAATTCACCAAGCAAAACATTAAATAAGATAAATAAGATAACTTATTTCAAACATGAAAAGAATGGGCATAACAACTTTACCAATCGTTCTAACATAATTAAATCAAGTGGTAAAGTTATTACAATTAAACAAATCTGGGTTCCAAAAGGAACCATATGTCCTAACTCTCAAGGACCCAAGCAAGCTTGGGTACCCAAAATGAAAATATGAGGATGTAGACATAAATGTGCCAAGATACCCATGGAACAAATAGATTCATACAAATGGGTGTTCTAGACACACGTCAAAAAATGAAACTTAAAACATACTTATGAAAAGTAATTTTAAATAAAAATAATAATAATAATAATAATGAAATCAGTAATCCTTGCATCTCATCATTATTTTTGCTTTAGTATTTGATTAAAATATGAATTGCAAGTATTGATCAATTTTGTGATATAGAAAATACTTTTGGAAATATAATCAAATCACTTCATTTTATAGTATACTTTACTCACTATTGGATAAGTTGCTGAATGATTAATCAATTTATTAAGAATAACTCTATGAATTCTCTATATGCTTGATTGAGAGTTTTTATCCATGGCATTATTGTTTATTGATCATAGATATGATAATGTGTACTTAGTGTGCTTTTGAATATATGCACTATGAATACCAAGATTAAAGAAACCATCTTTGACATATAAAATCAACTCATGCTAGTATGTACTTAATCTCAAAAGACCTTGCCATTGGCTTACTTAGATTATCTTCTGAAAGGTCAATGTTTGCTATGCATGCTAACTAAGAAAACAAACAAAAATCAATTTCTAAATCTAAAGATGTTGTTTCCATCACTAAGTTTTCAAAAGCTTACATTGGATTTGTTCTTGGCAAATGAAATTGAAATATTTTCTGTATTTGCTAAATCTTGTAAAAGTGTTTCAAATGATAAAGGTTTCCAAACTGTGAAGATAAAGAGTATCATGGCACAGTGTTGAAAACCAAAATTCTGATAAAGTTTATACAGAAATTAATTATTTCAGCACCAAGGACACCTTAAGTAAAATAGGGTTAATAGAATTCTTGAAGAAATGAAAAAGACAGTTGTGTATGATAGTCATCTACTTAAATGTTTTTTAAAAAGCTATCATCACTGCTTGTCATACATATGATTTCTATTAGATCTATTTTTGATGAAAACTCCTTTTGATCTTCTGAAAAATGGAAAATGAACCATTGCATATCTTTCATATTTTTCAGTCATACACGTTATGCTTGATATGTTCTTATGAAAATAATGCCAAATCTGATAAAGATATCTCTATCCTTGGATATCATTCATCAAGCAATGCATATAGAACATTCATGAAAAGATTCTAGTTGTAGAAGTATCAATTCATTTTATTCTTTATGAGACTAATGATCTATTATCAAAATACTAAAATCAAATTATATATGTATATGGTTAATCTTTTACATATAACAATCAAAAAAAAAACTTGTTAATAATTAGAACCAAATTGGATTTTTCAGAAATGCACTTAATGAAGAAAAATTGATGACTACTAAAAGACTAAATCAAGAAAAGATGAAATAGATCTTGATAAGATTCTTGCATGATTAGAAGTAAAGATCACCATTATCATTTGCTTGCTTTATGAACTTTAATTCTGTCAAATGAATGTGTAGAATGCGCTCCTATGTGGTTATTTCATTAGAAAAGATCTATGTAAAATAACCACCTTATTTAAAAACACTCATTACATATATGATAAAGCAATATGTGATTTGGAACAAGCATCAAAAGCATGATATATAAAAGCTTGAGTAACTTTTTGATAAAAAGTAATAATGATAAATCTATACATTAAAAAGATGAATCTGTGATATCTTGTTTGCTCAAAGCACACATTGATGGCATCATTTTTGTTCTACTGATGAAAATTTATATGGAGATTTTACTAAGCTCATGCAAAGTGAGTTTGAAATATGTATAATGAATGAATTAACATTTTCTTTCTCAAACTCCAAATTAAGACAAACAAGAAAGGGGATCTTCATTGACCAAAGTTAGTCCACAAGAAAACTCTTATAGAAGATTGGCATGAAGAAGGTATGTCTATGACCCCATCTTGTAGAATTTGAAAAGGATGAGCAAAGTAGATCTATTGTTTTAAAGCTGTATTGAAGCATGATAGAATAATTATTTTATCATACAGCTAGTAGACCAGATTGTATGCTCATTATGTGCTCTTGTGCAAGACTTCAATCTAACTCTAATGATTCATAATCTGAATTTTGATAGAAACAACTGTTTAAGATAAATTGATTAAAACTTAGCTAACATGTCTTATTGATAATTATCTTAAGCAAATAGAATCTAAGCTAAATTGATTCTGAAAATAAAAAATTGATTTGTCCTTGATAAATCTTCCTATTGCTTCACATGCTTGTCCTTGAACCTTCTTGGTTAATGAAACTATCTCTTAAGTTTAAGTGACATGTGTGTGCTTATATTTAGGCAATCTCTTGAGTAAAGTGACTCAACATTCAATTGTTGTCATATCTTATGATTGAGTCACCCAGTTAAGAAATATGCTATATGAATATTTTGTATCTTGAAGAAACTAATGACATTTCTTCAAGAAAGAAAAGAATTTTGTTAATAATGCAGGATCCTTGAGCAAGAAAATGAGAGATTTCAACTTGAAGGATATCTCCAGGTAAGATACAATAAACATTCACATGCAAACAAGAGAGAGGACCTTCTTCAGCCAAAAGTTCATACATAAGAAATTTAGTAGGTATTTGACTTGAAGAATGCAGAATGAATCGGTAATTTTAGATACCTCTCTCATAAATTAGCTAAGCAAAGTCAATAACTTAAATCTTATTGTGGGATGATTAAAATCTTTAAATATTAATTTCTAGATATCATGTCTATATATGCATTAATTGACTTATGCTTTTAAAAATTGTTTCATGGTTTGCTCAAACTAAAATATTTCTTTGCCTATATCATAACCATGAAATACACAAGTATATGCTTAAAATTTTGATTTAAAATAACTTGTGAGAAGTTATGAATTCTTGAGCACAGTGAAAATGTTGTTTGCATGATATACATCTATATGATACATAAGATTATTTCTTTATTCTGCTCTTTCATGTAAATTACTTGAGAATAACAAAAAGAGAGAGAGATAAAGAAAAGAAAATGGATATTATTTAAGAGAAGTAAAATCTAAGTAAAGGCAAATACTCCAATCTTAAGGAAAAGCAAAACAAGCATAATATATTTGGCACATTTATGAGACTTGTGAAAGGGATAAAATCAGTAATTAATTACACTTAAACAGGGAGAGTTTGAAGTGAACATTTTAACCTTTCTATATTGCTCATCATAGGGATGGTGCCAATGGGGAGGCTAGTGGTAGTACCCGGCACTATTTGACCCAACTATTCGGTGTAGGGCATATTAGGGACGGCACAAGAGGGAGGCTAGTGGTAGTACCTCGTGCCCCTTCCCAACTCCACCGGATAGGGAGCAAATAGAGTATAGAGCATAAGAAAGTAAAAATGAAAGATAAAGTAAATGAAAGTATATAAGAAGAATCAAGTCAAATTTTTTAATCACTTGAAAACACACTTTAAGGATGAAATCAATGCAAGTTTATAGGGGGAGTTTATTTGAAAAGAATTGATTTTGATCCTTGACATGCTTGTTCTTAATATTTTAATGCATGACTTAACACATAATATATTTTGCATGTGGCATGATGTCTTGAATTATGGGTTCTCAATATTTTGTAATGCTCCATGCTTGGATAATTTGATTGAATGTTTGAAATACTGCATAAATTTTTTTTAGTATTATTGAAAAGAAATTTCAGATTTGTCGTTCACAATCATCTTTAAAATCTGAAAGTTGAATAAATTTGTAAAAAGGAGAAGAGAAGGATATCTCTATTTAGGCAAAATGAATTGAGTTTGTTTTATCCTTCAACTTGCTTAACTTTGGTATATAATGTTCTAATTCATACCAAAACTCAACATAAATACAAATATTCTGAATATGTTCTTATATGTTTGAAATATGTGTTTTCAATCGTAATGATTTAAGATGAGCTACAATGTGGAAGATACATATCTCGAATTATGACTTTGAAAGCCTCTATTGAAAATCTTTATGAAATTCAGAATCTGAGTTTGTATAAAAGCTTAAACTCAATATGATTTCTAAATAAAATCTTAATTTAAGAAAAACAGAATTAATTTTGATGCCTTGGTTGATTGCTCCGATATGCATCCGAAACATATCATTTCTTATCTTCAAAGCGTACTAATATTGGTCCAAATGATGTGTCTTTCGATGATCTTGATTGCAAACAAAAAAAAAAATTCTAAATATATGATTTTATTTTGATATTCAAAAGATTTATTGTGTTTCATGTATACATTGTTGAAAAACTATGATTAAGAAATTGAGTTCTATAAATATATATACCTCAATGATCATCTATATGTTTTTCTCTCCTACATTCTTAAAGACTTCCATCAGAATATATATATAAAGTGAATGATCAAAGCTAGAAATATTTCAGCTCACTCAAATGATTCTTAAAAGAAAGAAAATGTAAATGCTTTTGAAAGAAACTGAGCTTCAAATGAATCATTTTCTGATTAATATTTCTATACATTTACTCTAAGATTAAGAGAAAGCATAACTTGTTCTTGAAGGATTAGAAAGAGTAATTGCTACAAATTTTGAATAATGCTATATTACTCTACATTCTCGATATCATAGAATTTCAGTTTTATTCACGTTTATCATTAAAATCTGAAATTCAACAATAGAATAGAATGATTAAAGAAGAATGCATCTTTTAAGGGGGAGCTTTAGATATTCAGTATCTTATCCTGAAAATTACTTTAATTTGATGTATACCTTGATTTTTATGGATTGATTTTGATGAACCTCCTTATATTGCAAGACTTGCTTTAATTTTATACCTTGAGATGAGTTCTATAAAGGTTGTCTTATCTCAAACATTGATAAAAATAAGCTGAAACTTATAGAAAATACATTTTTTTTAGATTGACAATTTTATTGAACATTATCTTCAAATTCTAAACTCTTAAATGGAATGATCAATTGAGGGGAAGAAAGAAAATCTCAGAAGGAGAGATCTTATGGAACTTAATCGCATAAATCTATAACTAAAGGAGAAAGAAAGAATACTAAATGAAAAGTGATCCTAATACTCTCCAATATGTATCATCTGAAATCTAAATCTGAAAATCTTTATGATACACCTTGAGGCTTGTTATTTGGTTAATATATCTTATGCATAAATCATGAACCAAATTTCAATTCAACAGTTCATCTTAAGAGCCTCTAACTTAATGAAAAAGGGGGAGAATAATGTGTTGAATTTTCTTGAGTATCTCTTAGAAAACCTATTTTTGGAATTCACTAATGAGTTCTTATTGGCTTGTTCTTTAGAACTTCAATTTTTATGCCAATTCATTATTATATGTACCAAAATGTGCTTCTTTTTTTAAAAAGGATTAAAGTTTTTATAAGAACCTTCAAAGCTTTGAATTTTATGTATGCTCTAAGATATATCATAAATTGCATGAATTCATGTTTTGGCATTTATGCCACAATATTTTTACACCATAAAAGAACTTTGCAATCATACTTAATATACTGTTCTTATACTCTGAAAATTAGTTCAATTGCTCTCATGTTGCTAAAATACTTAATATATTGGGCAAAAGATCTTAAATGAACAAGCTTTCATATTTATTATTAAATAATGGTTAGATTTTCATTCGTGCTTTCTTTGAATATCATTCTTGGTACTTCTTGAATTAACTTGAGAAAGATTCTACCTACACTTGATTTGAAAACTATCTTTGGAACCACATTCGATGTGTTCTCATTATAATTGGCTCTGATCTATGCTCATTAATCTTTTTCTAACATTATTGCCTTGAGTTATATGATTCATATTCTTGCAATAATTTGACATGCAAATCAGAGTACAAAAAGAAAAAGAAATATTTGAGTACCATTAACCTTGTGCTTAATGATTCATTATTTTACAACCTTTTTGATGTTGTCAAAAAGGGGGAGAAATATCTGAGTATATGCTCATATTGCTTTATGTGTTGATTATGTTAAGATTAAATCTAAAAAGCATTATCATGAAGTATATTTTAAAGATATATATTTTTTTTCTACTTCAAACAACTTAGCTATGCATTACTTCTAGAACACAATATATTTTATATTGCATATACTCCAAGTTTTGTCATCATCAAAAAGGGGGAGACTGATGACCCAAAGATTGATTTAAAAATTGATTTTGATGATCACAAAACCTTGAAGTATAAATACTAATGTTTGTGTTGCAAGGAGAAAGATATTTATTTTGCAAGGAACATAGCAAGTTGGATGAATACAAGAAGGCCTCCAAAGCTCTCAAGTTTCAAGTTTAAAGTATTCAAGTTGGAGGAGCAAATTCTAAAGAAAAATTCAAAAGAATAGTTCTCGAGTCGACTCCTCGAAAATTCGAGTCGACTCCGATACATGCCGAGTCGACTCCCAACGTTTCCGAGTCGACTCAAAAGAGTAATAGAGGAAAGACAGAACAAAGAATTTTAGACCCTGCAATCGAGCCGACTCCAGAGGACCACGAGTCGACTCCGAAGTCAGGCGAGTCGACTCCTAATTGTGCAAGAGTCGACTCCCAGAGAAAAGCAAGGCAAAAAAGTCAGAGAGACAATTTCGGACACTAAGAGCCGAGTCGACTCCCGCAAAGTCCGAGTCGACTCCGAGGCAGTTCAACCCCAAAGACAGAGGATCAGTTTTCGGGCTCTGAGAGCCGAGTCGACTCGAAGAGAATCCGAGTCGACTCGAGGAAGAAAATCAGAAAGTATGTCCTCTGGATTCCTGAGAATGAGCCGACCCCCAAGTGCCCGAGTCGTCTCCAGCTATTGGCGAGTCGACTCCAGTTTGGTCCGAGTCGACCCGAGGACAAGGCATGCACATTAATTCAAATTTGGAACAGTGGTCGAGTCGTCTCCAGTCAAGCACGAGTCGACTCCTGCAACAGGCGAGTCGACTCCAGATCGCGCGAGTCGACTCCGATCCCAACGGAAATATTGTCAGGAGGTACAGACTGTGTCCAACGGCTCTATTTTTGTCTCTAACGGCTAGATTTTTGGTTCCACGCCATCTAAAGCTATAAAATCAAGAGGAGAGCTAGGGAAGAAGGCATGGAAGTGGGAGAGAACATTTAGGGAAGAGATTTCAAAGAGATTACAAGGAAAATCTCCCATAAGCACAAAAGGGCCATTCAAAGTAAAATAGAGAGAAGAAGAGCATCCAAGTGAATCCCAAAGCTTCCTCTCCATCCGTGTGCTGCCTCGGTGATCCTCTACTTCGTGCAAAATCAGAAGAGGGTCAAGTAAAGAAGAAGCCGAGTTCCTCCATCTACAAATTTGTTTGAGGGCTTCATCTCTTTACTTTACTTATTTATATTTGTTATTTTTGCTTATGTGAGAAGCTTGTATTTGATTTAAACTCTTGTTCTAATATCTTGTAACTTGATTCAATCAAGGGATTGAATCAAGGGGTTAAGGTTTGTTGGTGAGCCAAAGGGAAAAACCAACGTTGTAAGGTTGTGGTTGGTGAGCCTTTGGGAAAACCAACTGGGTTGATTGTGAACCCAGAAAACAATCGTTGTAAGGTTGTGGTTGGTGAGCCTTTGGAAAAACCAACTGGGTTGGATTGTGAGCCCGTGAAAACAATCGGTTGGTTCTAGTCGGTGAGCCTGTGAAAACCGACCGAGTTCGTTGTGATCTCGCAAAACAACAAGTTGGGTTGTGAGCTTGTAAAACAACCGGCTGTAATCTGAGGGATTATAGTGAAATTTCCAAGAGGTCTTGGGGAGTGGATGTAGGTGCTGGGATGCACCGAACCACTATACTTTTGTTGTGTTTGTGATGCTCTTTGTTATCTAACTTCCTCACTCACTTACTTACTTAGATACATTGCTTGCTTAACTCTTCTCCGTGCATCCTTTAGTTGCAAGCATATTCAATTTACTTAATCAAGTCTCATTCAATATAACAGCATTAAGACTCATTGTATTGAATTGCATACTTGGGCAAACTTAGACTAATCTTTTATTGAGTCCGCTGCTTAATAGTTGATTAGATTAGAATCATACTCTTGCTAAGTTTAAATTCCACTATGCATCCATACAACTTAGCTTAATTAACTTTAAAAGATTAGAAGTAGTTGAAAAGTTTTTAAAAGACCCAATTCACCCCCCCTCTTGGGTTGTCACCTTGGGCAACACATATGAATCACGTAACTCAAGGCAATAATGTCAGGGCAAGATAATGAGTATAGATCAGAGCCAATTAAGGTAGTTTCAAAATTATGATGAGATCACATCAAATTTGATGATTTTAACATTCTTTTAAAGTTCTTTTACCTTTCTTTTAAAAAAAAACATTAAACCTGAAACAATTTCAGGAGTAACAGATATCATCAAAATCAAGAATGAAAAGTTTGGCTTTAAGAATGAGACATTTAGGATGTGAGCCAGAAGTGATCTCTAAATGTAGATTCCAAAGATAGTTTTCAAATCAAGTGTAGATGGAATCTTTTTCAAGTTATTTCAAGGAGTATCAAGAATAATATTCAAAGAAAGCACGAATGAAAATCCAACACCCTCTTTTTTTTTAATATATTAAGTATATAGCAACATGAGAGCAATCTAATTAATTTTCAGAGTATAGTATAAGAGCAGATAAAGATCAAAACTTATATACTCGAAAAACATAAGATTATGTTGAATCCTTAATTCTTAATGACTTCAAAGTTCTTTCATGATATAAAAGTATTGGGGCATAGATACTAAAACATGAATTTATGCAATGTAGGATACATAAAATTCAGGGCTTTGAAAGTTCTTTTAAAGCTTTCTTAAAGACTTTCTTTTACTCCTTTAAAGATCATAGCATCAAAATCAATTAAAATGGATTGGCTCAGGATTGAAACACTAAAGTGCAAGCCAATAAGAGCTTATTCGTAGATTCCAAAGTAAATTTCCAATACTAAGACAAATGGAATTCTTTTCAAGTGATTTACCAATTAAGTACAGATGAAAATCCAACTTTCAAAAGATATTCAATAAATCACAAAGTCTAATACCAAAATATGCTTAAATTTGAAATCAGTTTTAGATCAGTTAGACATTAAAAACATACTAAAAGTTCTTTGCCAAATTTACATAGAGTAACCTTTAATGATTTAGCTTTAAGAAAATTCATTTCTCTTTCATTTATGTAAGGCTCTTGATATTAATTCATGCTTTGTAAGTAAAGCGGTTAAATTTAGAAATTGACAAGAATGATTATGAATCAAACATAAAACATTCAAAGTATGCATCAAATGTAAGTGACTTTTGAAAAAGATGCAGAATGCAAGAAGATTGAATATTTAAGGCTTTCCCTCAAAAGATACATTCTTCTTTAAATATTCTTTTCTTTTATTGAATTTCAGATTTTAATGATAAGCATGAATGAACTGAAATTTTGTGATATAGAGTGATCTAGAGTTTTTCAAAATTTATAGCAATCACTCTTTTAAGTCTTTCAAGAACAAGTTATGCTTCCTCTTAACTTTTGAGAATATGCACTGAAATATTGATCTGAAAATAATTCTTTTGAAGCTCAAATTTCTTTCAAAAGCAATTACATTTTCTTTTCTTTATGAATCATTTGAGTGAGCTAAAATATTACTAGCCTTAAGATCATTCACTCTCCTCTAAAAATAGCTTTTTCTCTTAATGATAGAAGCACTTAATTATGTAGGAGAAAAGCATATAGAAAATCATTCAAGTGTATATTTATAAAATTCAATTTCTTAGTCATGTTTTCTTAGCAATGTATACATGTAGCACAATAAATCTTTATAATATCAAAACAAAATCATATGCTTAGAACTATTTGTTCGCAATCAAGATTATTGAAAAACACATCATTTAGACCAATTTCAGTATACTTATAAGATAGAAAAAGATATGTTTCATATGCGTATCGGAGCAAACAACCAAGGTATCAAAATTAATTCTATTTTTCTTAAACCGTAGTTTTCATCTAGGAATCATATTGAGTTATTCTCCAAAATCTTTTTTTTTTAATTTCTTTCTTTAACCACTCAATGAACATTTTGATTATCTTCATTTGTTTTTCGGTTTTACTTTTCTATGCTCTATATTCTATTTGCTCCCTATCCGGTGGAGTTGGAAGGGGCACGAGGTACTACCACTAGCCTCCCTCTTGTGCCGTCCCTAATATACCCTACACCGAATAGTTGGGTCAAATCATGCCGGGTACTACCACTAGCCTTCCCATTGGCACCATCCCTATGATGAGCAATGTAGAAAGGTTAAACTTTTCTCTTTAAAAATGTTCACTCCAAACTCTTCCTATTATAGTTGATTATGGATTTTATCCCATTCAAAGGAATGCTCACATAATTCTTACAAATGTGCTGAATATATTATGCTTGTTTTGCTTTTACCTAAGATTGGAGTACTTACTTAGTTTTATTATCTTAACAGATTTTTATGAATCTTTTGATATCAATTAGATGTGATTCATTAGAATTAGTTTGATATCTTTGCATATAAGCACAAAATGAGCATACAATTTGGCCTACAAGCTGCATGATATAGTAATACAACTTCAAACAGTAAAATTACCTTGCTCATTATTTTTAAACTCTACAATATGGGGTCATAGATATACCTTTCTTCATGCCAAACTTCTGTAAGAATATTCTTGTGAACTTACTTTGGCCAATGAAGATCCCCTTTCTTATTTGTCTTAGTTTGGAGTTCGAGAGGAAAGATTAGTTCATCCATTTTACTCATTTCGAACTCACCCTGCATGAGCTTAGAAAAAAAAAACTTTACATAAAGCTTCATTAGTAGCACCACAAATAATGTCATCAATATATATTTGAGCAATTATGATATCAGAATTTTTCTTTTTGATGCATAGTTTTATCACTATTACTTTCTATCAAAAAGTTACTTAATCATTCATATCATGCTCTTGGTGCTTGTTCTAAATCAAATAGTATTTTATCATGTTTGTAACGAATATTTTTCAAATATAGATGGTTATTTTTACATAAAAATTTTAATAATATAACAACACAGAAGTTCATTCTACACATTCATTTGACAAAATACAAGTCTCATAAAACAATCAAATGAAAGTGGTTATCTTTGGCTTCTAATCATGCAAAGATTTCATCAAGATCTATTTCATCTTTTCTGATTAATTCTTTTAGTAATTACAAATTCTTCTTAATTAAGTGTGTTTCTGAAAAACTTAGTTTTGTTCCAAATATAAAAAGTTTTCAAATTCTTCAATAAGATTTCAAATTTTATCCCTTTCAAAATGATTTAGTTTAACTTAACCAATTATCATCTTGTTCATTCTTCTTAATGTCTTTTAAATAGAAGCAAAAATGACAAACTATATTCTCAATAAAAGATCTAGTTTTAATAAGAATAATATGAATTGACATTTCTACAACTGGTATCTTTTCATTGAATATTCTATATGCATTGCTTAGAGAGTAATATCCAAAGAAACACTTGTTTTATCAGATTTGGCATATATTTCATTCTTGAGAACATAACATGTATAACTGAAAAAACATGAAGGTATGCACCATTTGATTTTCTGTTTTTCATGAGTTCACATGGGGTTTTCTTCAAAAATAGATTTAATAGAAACCTTATAATATGACAAGCTGTGATGATAACATTAATCAACTGCTATCACAAAGCATTGTCCTTACACAACAAAGGTTCTATTTTTATATTTTTATAACCCCTATATGTAATAGTATTCTTGGTGCAAAAACAATTGTATTCAATACCGTTTTCTGTGCAAACCTTATTAATAAATTGGTTTTCAAAACTGTGCCATGATACTTTCACAGTTTGCAAACCTTTTTCATTTGAAACCTTTTGTAAGTTTGTGCCAAAGCAGAAAATATTTCAATTTAAGTACCAAGAATAAAACCAACGTTAGCTTTGAAAAATCATCCATAATTACAAAGTAGCTTATCTCCTAGGCTCACTATCCTAGAGATCCAAATAAGTTCTTATGGAGAATTTTCAAAGACTAAGAGGTGGAAATAATGTTTTCAGATTTCGAAATGATTCTAGTTTGTTTTTCTAGATGACATGCATAGCAAACTTTGACCTTGTAGAAATTAATTTAAGTAAGCCAATGATAAGGTCTTTTGAGATTAAGTACATACTAGTATGAGTTGATTTTATATGCCAAAAGTGGTTTCTTTAATCTTGGTATTCATAGTGCATATATTTAAAGGCATACCAAGTATACATTCTCATGTCTATGATCAATAAAAGATAATACCATTGATAAAAACTCTCAATCAAGCATATAGAGAATTCATAGAGTTATTCTTAATAAATTGATTAATCATTTAGCAACTTATCCAGCAGTAAGTAAAGCATACTATAAAATGAAGTGATTTGATTATATTTTTAAAAATATTACCTATATTACAAAATTGATTAATACCTGCAATTTATGTTTTAATTAGATACTAAGGCAAAGAGAATGATGAGATGCAAGGATTACTAATTTCATTATTCTTTTCATTTCAATTACTTTTCTTAAGTATATTTTAAGTTTCATTCTTTAATATATGTCTAGAGCACCCAATGTCTAAATTAACATCTTTTGTTGGAGCCTTGAGTGCTAGACACACCAACAGAAAATATTCAGATTTTCAACTTAGGAACCCAAGCTCTTTTGGGTCCTTGTAGGTTAGCTATTATTGTTCCTTTTGGAACCCATATTTTCTTAATAGCTATTTTGTCCATAGGCTTGCAGATTTTAGGATTATAAGGAATGTATTTCTGCATACTCTTATTAAATTTAACAAACATCGATTTAATATAAGTAGATGATGGATTTTTAATTTTCTGTTTTTGTTCATTAGGTTCATCAGATAAATTAGAATCCGTTTTATGATAGATAGTGGAGAATTTAACACATATGTCATTAAGGAATTTTTGTGTGTACCAAGATTGATATCCTAATCCAGCCTTTTCAAATTCAGCTCTTTGATTATTTATCATTAAGTTCAGTTTTTCAGAGCTGATAGTAAATTTTTCAACTATAGGCTTAAATTTGTTAACTTCTTTAGTTAGCCTTTTATTGTCTTCTGAAAGTAATTTATTATTTTTCTGAGTTATATCATAGCTTTCAGCAAGAGATAGATTTGTCTGATTTAGCTTTTTATTCTTTAAACTAAGCTTCTTATATTCTAAGTATAGATCAGAAAAAGCATCATGAAGTTCATCAAATGTAAAATCAGATTGAGTTTCAGCATGTACTTTATCTTGGAATGAGAAATCACTTTGTGTTCCAATACATACATTATCTTCATGTGCCATAAAGCAAGGATTTTTAATTTCAGTTTGCTGCTCTTCTTCTTCAGAGCTAGTTTCAGATTCACTAAAAATGTTAGTGCATTCATATTTACCTTCAAGCATATTCCAGATTTCCTTAGCAGTTATGCAAAAAGATATGCTATTAAGTTCACTATCATCTAATGCACAATATAGAATATTCATGGCTTTTGCATTTTGTTGAGCCATTTTCTTATCATGATTCGTGTTTGTGTGTAGCCCGTTGACTATGATACTCCATAAATCATAGTCATGTACTTGAATGAAAATGCGCATGCGTGCTTTCCAATGCGTGTAGTTTATGCCATTAAATAGTGGAGGTCGATCAATTAACTGTCCCTCTCCTAGAAAACTGTCTATTTGAATTGTCATGATCTTTGGCTCTTTGACGGTTAGGTCAAAATCAAAAAGGCAAGGAATTATAGAGCACCTGCTCTGATACCACTTGTTGCCCAAGGTGACAAGCCAAGAGGGGGGGTGAATTGGTTTTTCTAACTTTTTGATTCCTTAATCGAGTTAATTGATGAGTAAGTAATTGTAGTAAAGTAAGACAAAACACAATGCAAACACACAAGAAATATAGTGGTTCGGTGCTCTCCTAAGCACCTACGTCCACTCCCCAAGCGACCCCTTGGGAATTCACTATAATCCCGCGGATTACAGTTGGATTGTTTTCCGGGCTCACAATCCAAAAACCTTTACACTTTGATTTTTCGGGATCACCAAAAACCTATGTTGGTTTTACGGGCTCACCAACAAACCTTCACAATTGGTTTTACGGGTTTACCAACAACCTACGTTGGTTTTACGGGCTTACCAACAACCTACGTTGGTTTTACGGGTTTACCAACAACCTATGTTGGTTTTACGGGCTTACCAACAACCTACAATGTTGGTTTTACGGGCTTACCAACAAACCTTACAACAAGAATAAAGAACAAGGAACTAAAGCTCCTAAATGAGCAAATAAAACAATTATGAGCTACAAAGAAGAGTTTAGAATATAGTTATCGCCTTAATAAGGCTCTTCTCTTCTTTGTCAAGATTGCTTCACTCTTCAAGGGTTGGTGGAGCTCTTAATGTCTCTTGGAATCTGCTCAACCACTTCCTTTTGGCTCTTTGAATGAAGCAATTGAATGAAGCTTGCCTTGCTAGGGTTCTCTCTTGAATGCACTTGATGTATTTTTCAAAGCTTGCTTCCTCTGATGAATACTCCCTCTTAAATACTTCTCCAACCTCCAAATAGTCCTTCCTGACCGTTGGATTGAAGAAACTAGCCGTTTATAGCCGTTGGGAGTCCAAAAAGCACTTCTGCACAACTAGCCGTTATGCTTCTGCCCGTGCTTGGGTCGACCCAAACTTTTCTTGGGTCGACCCAAACCACTGTTCATCAGACTTGGGTCAGCTCAAGCTTTTCTTGGGTCGGCCCTCTCAGAAAATACAGAACCTTGTATTTCAGCCTTCCTTCACTTGGGTCGACTCAACTCTTTTTGGGTCGACTCAAGGTTGGGTCGACTCAAGGTTGGGTCGACTCAAGGTGGGGTCTACTCAAGTTCAGTTAGGGTCGACCCTCTCAGGGATTCCAGAGACTTGTTTTCTTGAGGCTTGAGGATGGGGTCGACTCAACTTTCACTTGGGTCGACCCAAGTACTGTTCATCCGTGCCATAAGTGCTAGAATGTGCCAGAATGTTTCTTGATGTGCCGGGATCGACTCCACCTCTTCTAGGGTCGACTCCTACTTTGTGCCAAGTGTTCCAAAGGCGTGCCAAACGTATCGGGGTCGACTCCAAACTAATTGGGGTCGACTCTAACCATATTTTTCTGTACTTTGAAGGTTAGTTATGCACATTGAAACAACAATATGATATTCCAAGCAAATTATGATGCATGGCACAATAAAGTTTCATACCCTTAACAGTAGAAATTACTGAATTGCCCTTTTAGGTATTTTTAACGTGAAACTTTGTCAAAATGAATTCTTGAGCTTTCTACCATTCTCTATTACAAATTTTATGTCGTTTATCAATCTTGAGAGTGGTTTTGACCATATAATCCTAATGTATCATGAGTGTATCGAGGGTGTGCCATTTATCAATGATGTATCAAGTTAATTTGCATTTCTAATTTGATATGGCCTCAATAGTTGTGTTAATCATCAAAATAACATTATCATCCTCAATTTTTTTTTCTTTTTTTTTCGGAAAAAAATCAGGGGATGCCCTGTTTCTTCCTCTCTCTTTTTTTCTTTCCAAAACGGCTGAAGCTCTGTTTTCTTCGAATGAGGACTACTCTTCCGAGGAAGATGATGATATATATATATACTCCCATACAACTTCATCCCTCCATTCCCTCTGTTACGCGCATGGGATGAATACCTTCACACGGCTGGGATTCGGAATATTACATGCGGACGCTGAACATGAAGCGCCTGAGATACGTGGGATCCTGATCTTCTTCAAATGGATGCACAGAGACGCTCGGGAGTTGATTGCGATCGCTTGCATCGCGGGAGATTTGGGACACCCCGTTTGCTGCTCAAACCAAAAGATCGACACACGAAAGCCGGATAACGAGCACCGGCACATTGGTCTAGACCCCCTTCCGAAGGGAAATCTCAACAGGCTTGTTGGGATGCTGGGAGGCGCGGAAGAAAAGGATCTTTGCTGGAACTCAGATGGACGCGGAAGCGAAAGAAGCGGATGGGTGAGGCTTGGAAGATCCATACGCAGGAGAAGAGATGCGGGATGCTCGCGGACGTTGATCTGGATGCTGAATTGGCTGAAGAACGAGATGCTAGGATGATTGCGAGTCCGGAATCCACTGCTGTTCCATCACGGAAGGCTTGGACGCTAATCTCGGCTGGGAGGAAGGCTGATCGTGGGATGATTGGACTGCTGGCGCTTCGGATTCGGATGACTGGATCGAGCGCGGGAGATGGGGCACGGACGAGTGCTGGGAATCCGGGAGATTGCACGCGGACAGATCCAATGCGGATGCTTGCGAACTGAAGGAGGAGATGGAGCTGGGAGCAGTGCCTTGGTCGTGGGATAATCGCCACGGACGGCTGGATGTTGGGCTCGGGACGCTAGGATTCAGATGATGCAGGATGCTGGGTGGAAGCTGGGACACGGAGGATGCTCGTTTCTTCCATGTGGGTGGACACATGGGATAAATGCCGGCTTGCAGAAGAATAAAGCTGCGACGAAGTGGACGGCTGAACTTGACCTCCTTCTAGTATGCAACTGGGATTGACCAATACAGTTGGCTGGTCACATGTGGTGATGCATCTTTTTGGACCCAATACGCGTTTTAGCTTTAATTTACGATCACCTGCACCCCACAAAAATATAATATTAATACAGCACTTTTATCATTATTTGTTAGCAATTTACTAATTTAAGCGATGTGTAGATCACACTTTTGTGCTCTCATCACATGGATTACCATTGTTGACCACTCAACGTAATATCACATGCGTATTGTAAGTGCAAGGTCTGACCATGGTGAAGAAGAAACTCTACTTTGTCACTCTCTACCTCGGCAACCTTATAGGTATAATGCCTAATCTCACCCATTAGTTATAAGTGAGTTTCAAATATGTAGATCTATCCAATCCTCCTTACGGATAACACTCATCCACTTGGATTTATCCCTTAATGCTCATAGTCTCTTTTCTGGCTTTATAGTCAATGTATGACACATATCTTATATTAAACATGACTATAAGAGGAGATAGACATAATTTCTCGAGTATATTAAATATGCAGAGAGCTTTTAGAGTATATCCCACTTTCAATAGGGTCCTTAGGAGTAGGGTGGGTGCTTACAAAGTTAGTAAATCTAGGAAGAAGGGTATGGGTTCATCCAGTTGAGACTAGAGGAAACTTGGGATAGTCACACTAATATTATCCAACTTGAGAGATGGTTACACTAATATTGCCTATTTTCATGAGTCCTCCCTTTTTGGTCTCAATCTAGATATAACCCAAGCTTAACCCCAAATTAAATAGACAAATAAAAGTTACTAAGCTACATATATATGCTTACGCGAGAAAGATGTGAAAGTTTAGAATGGTATAACTATTCCCATGAGCAAATTTCGAGTGTGCCACCATGATTGCCATGGCATCTATAGAGATCGGTATGTAGCCCTTCGTGCTTGATGGAATGTTGGGTCTTATATGATACTCCGATTCTAGTGCAAGGCCTTACTCTACTAAAATGTGTGATTGCCAGTCAATTGTTGATTGTCAAGATGCATATGTCAATTGCAGTAGTCATCGATGTGGGTTATTTCTCCTTGAGTCAAAGCATGCTCAGCACAGAGATCTTTGAGGAAATGGTTGCAAAAGAAAAGAAGTTGATCCAATATTAGACTACAAAGGCATAAGGGATGGTGGAGGAGGAATAGAACATAAGACACACTTTGTCCCTTTTTAAAAAATATTATAGGTAGACGAAATGTCCTATTCTAATGCTTGCATGGGAGGTGTGAATAAGATATACATATGAAGAGAAATTGAAAAGAAGAGAGAGAGAGAGAGAGAGAGAGAGAGTGAAGGCCTATAGAGTCTAGCTTAGATAAAGATAAAGCCCATGTACCTCACTTGACCCACCAATAGAAAATAGGCCTTCTTTATAGTTCGGCCCTCTTGGCATTGTAGCACGATCCTTTGAGAGTCTCCCAAGAGTCTAAAAAGAATAGGAATGGAGTATTGGAGAGTGACTAACCATTTGCCTCTTTACTCCCAAGAGGGGAGGAGTGGAAGGCTATTTGTAGGCTATTTATAGAGGCTTTAGGGGATTAGATAAGCTCTATTCTCTGTTCAAATTTTAAAAATTAGTGCAATCGAAGCATATGAGATACGAAGGCTTTGCTGTCAAAACCCTAGCATCTAAACATCTAAACATCCAACCTCTTTCATCCAAGAACTTGAATGCCATTACATCATCCCATGAAATCATGAAAAACTCTGAGTGCACCAAAATTGAAAATTTGAATATCATATTAGATGTCAAATGACTAGTGTTTGAAGGTTTGGATACCTAAGTTAGCATTCGAGTACTAGAATTTTGTCAGACTATTTCACAAGAATGTGGGCAATTTTGAGGGCACAAAATTTCAGATTCGGTATGGATGGTAGAAAGTGGTGTGAGAGCATATATATGTCAAAAACTTGATCAGAGCCAAGGAATGAGAACATCAAAACTCTTCATTCTAAGCCTCAAATGCCTGGATGCCTAGAATTTGAAATTCGAACACCTAAAAGCCAAAACACTAGCATATTGATGTTGGGAATTGTGTCCTAAATCCAATCAATTGTTGATTGTAAATGTATTTGAATCAATTATAAATAACATGGTATTTATTCATCACCAGAACATCTTCACAAACTCCGATGTGATGAAGTTCTTAGGACTGCTTTGTGTAATGAAATATGATTTTGTCACACAAGTCCTTAAATGTTCATGACCGTATAATATACTATTAAAAGGACGATAGTATTATCGGGCGTAGGCCATTGTGTATCATATTTGTTGGTTGTCTTCCAAACCAAAGAGTATAGAGATACTAATATGATATACGGGTGAATGGTAGTGTACGTTCACTGAACGTGACCAATTGACGGACTCTCTCTTGTCAAGAGTTGTTCCGAGTGGATATGGGTATATGTATCCTTTAGATCTGAGATTGCAACCGGTCGCTTGCAAGCAACTCACTGTACTTTGGTGCCGGACTACCTGAATTTCTAATCCAGCGACGGAAGATTTCTGGATCCAGTCAAGTACTTGTGGTAGTCAGTTGCAGATCAAGATGGGATTGACCTCCCTTAGGAATAAGGATGAATGCCTTGTGTTTTCAATTAAGTAGTACCCTGGCCAAGGAAAGTCAAATCTCTATCACTTGACTTATTGAATTGAAACATATTTCCGGATGGATCGTTTCAGGGTAGACAGACTCTGAACCCACCCTGGGCATTTTCTGGTCAAGAAGATGAATTATGCGGTAATCATAGTCCATAAGTTCTAGAATGTTGCTTTGCATCTATTCGGCCTATCCGGTCATCGGGTTCCATTGCTAGATGGTTACTTCGATTAGTGCAAAATGTGTTCTTGTACTACCGGCTTAGGTTCGAACCTGTGAGATCACACGCTTAGAAGTTTCTACATTGATCAAATGGCTGATTGACGATTGAAAATCGTCTAGAGGTAAAATAGTCAATGTGATTGACTGATTGCTGATGAGTGCTAAATAATGGATAAACTAATATCTTATTCATAGCACTTATCATTATTTTAATTCACATATTTTATAAATTTAACTAAAAAAATATGTTTTCCTTCATCCTTTCATTTTAAATAAATTATTCAAGTTTGATTCTTTTTATTATTGGTTGAGTCTAATGGATGCAGGTCAAGTCGAATTGATTTAGGATGATCTCTGAACCCAAATCGCATGCACCCCGCAAATCAAGACCCTCTGATTCAGTTACCTAATTTTCTTCCCACTCGTTCCAACTCTTTTTCCACATAATCCAATTTTAATCTCAAAAACAATAAAATCCCTTCAATTATTTGTTTCTCAGATCTCAAAGCATACCATCTTAGTTGCACGGATCCCAAAGCCGGATCCCAAAGCCGGATCCCATGTGATCTCCACGTCCAAATACAACCCGGATAAACTCCAATCCCCTGCATCCGCCACGGAAGAACAGAGATCCCAACTATCCAACCATTCCCTTTCTTCACGGACAGCTCCCATGCGCTCCCAGCCATATCCCATTCCGAATCACGCTCATCCCGAGTTCCTTCCTCCCAACTTCCGGATTGACTCCATCTCTTCTCATCCTTATCCCATGAGCATCCCAACTTAGTCCACGGTTTCCTCTCAACCATCATCCGAATTCCCTGTTTTCCAGTCATGCTGAGCATCACGGAAGAAGCTCACGCGTGCATGATCCACGTCCTCCGCAGCCCACATCCCGTTCGTGATCTTCTCCCGTTCGGAACCAAGACCCAGCTGAATCCAAACTTCCTCCCAAACCAACCAATCTTTATCCCAACTAGATTCCCAAGCTTCACATGTTAGAACCGGATCATAGCTTCTTCCGCATCCCGTGCCATATCCAGCCTCACGTCATGTTGATTCAGTCTTCATCTCGCTCGTCAAGCATCCCAACGTCCGAATGCATTCTCCCCTGCTTCAAAACTATCATCCTTATCTTCTCAGTTCCTCCCAACGTCTTTCCCATTCTTCTCCGGATCATGTCCACTCACGTATCCCCTGTTTCAAACAGAGTGCCAGCCTATCCACCCAACCATGATGAATCCAACGAGTCCCAACTTCCTCCCATCATTTTAGACTGATTCCATAAACTATCTCCTGGATCACCTCTTCCGAATGAAGCCAACCAACCAAATCTTAGCATCCCGTGCCATTTTTTCTTCCATTCGCTCCCAACAAATCTGATACGCATCTCCTCTGCGGTGAAACGGCAGCAGCTCATTACTTCCCAGACTTCACGGAAACAGAACTGGGAGCTTCATTTCGAGCATCAGTGGATTCCGAAGTGCCCGTGAGGATCAGATTAAGCAACCTTTGCTTCCAGCGCCCGAATCAAATCATCTACTCGTCTCACCCGTGTCAGTTTCTTGGCTCTTATCTTCCCACGACGTGATGAGATAAGAGGAGCCGGCAGCCTATAAAAGGGAACCAGATGTGAAGGAGGGGGCATTCTTCTTCTCTTCCATTCCATTCTTCTCTTCCGATCCATCCTTAAGCTCTTCACAGGCCAAGTCCCACGGAAATAAAAGGAGGGAGAAGACTTCGGGTGTTTTGGGAATATTTCCCAAAGGAAGAAATAATGAGGGAAGGAATGGGAGCCCGCTGCTGTGCTGCTGCTGCCGTCCACCACTGCATGGAAGCCTAAGCTTTTCAGTAGGGCTGGATGCAGCCCTAGCAAAAGGATAAGGATTTTGTATTTTTTTTATTTCTATTCTTGGGGTTGTATGAACTTATGGTTTTTAATGGATATCTTCTTTTATCTCACGTTTAATTTCTGTGATTTTAAATGTGAAGTTTATACAGCTGTTCTTCATGATCATTGAAGTAAAAATAAGATAGTTCATGCTTAAGGAAGATGCGATGTGCTGCCACCTTAGATTAGGGTAGACATTTCATGCTAACTGAAGATGGACTATGCCTAAATTACTTTTGTGAAATTTTATTCAGATGTTTATTAGGCTTGTAGCCAATTTGCATTTTTATCCAAGAATAAATTAAAATATAATTAATCCTTGTTCTGATGTTAGTGGTGAATTCCTTGCCCTAGGTTCCCTCAAACTGATATCATTTTAATTGCATTTTCTTTATTAAATTTCTTAGTTTAATTTTCTTCACAAACTCTTCCTTTTAAATATTTTTATTTTTAAGAAAACAACTATATCCCAATCCCTGTGGATCGATATCCGTAATCACTATCCTACCAGATACGTGCTATTGCGTGGTCTTTAAAGTTGACTATCAATTTTTGGCGTCGTTGCCGGGGATTGTTAGCATAGTTGTTTTTCTTTTTATAAAAAAATTTTAAAAAAAATAAAAATAAAATAATAATAATAATATATATCTAAAATAAAATAAAAATATTTTCTATTTTTATTACTTTACTTATCCCCTTTTTCTCTCTTACTAATTTTTGGTTTTTCTTTTTGTATGATTTGATCAGGAATCGAAGAGAGCATCTGGGACAATCAAAAGGAATGTTGTAGAGGTTTGCTTTAAAATAAAAAAAATTGCTGGGGAAATTCCCTTTGGTAACATCTGAACCTTTCTTATTTAAATTGATTTCCAATTAGCCTGAAATATTGTGGTGATTGTTTGATTTTAATTTCAGTAAAAGTGTGAATGCATGCTTGATACACATACACCAATTAATCCGCACATAGTAAGGGCAATCACCCCAACAAGATAAGAACTGGATTTCATCACCAGATTCTTGCCCAAATTAGGTGAATCAATTCTCACATAGCTATCACGTTAATTAAAATCAATTAGACGTTGGCCCCTAGGGACATTCGAGCTCAATAGGACGAAGATCACCGAAAGTTGCACCAATTTCGCTCTGTGGCTCAGTTGATATCTAGGCAAGCTTTGTCCCAAGGGAGACAGTTCATCTGTTCGAGGCAAGTGGTTTTTAAGTGGGACCTTTGCAACGCATCATGACCCCCCCACTTACCTGGGAGCTTACCTGGTCAACTCAGTTCATTAGACAGGATTGGAGGCTTAGGTGCCCTCTTCAAACCAGTTAGGAGCTGTCTAGTGATTTTAGGGCAAACATAAGGAATTGATGTGTTTTTCTTTTAATGCATGCTTGACTGCACTTGACTGATTAGAAGAGCTTTAGTGTATGTTAGGGTGTCGTTCCAGATCTCCGGAATTAGTACCTTTTGACCCTGAAATAGAGCGTTCTATTAGGACCCTTCGAGCCGAAATCCGTACCTATAGAACCATAGGATCTGCTCCACCTCCTGAGATGGCTGAAGAACAACCCAAACTCCTGAGGGAGTACTTTACTCCCACTATTTACACTTCTCCATCTTGCATTCGATTACCTGAAGTAGCAGCTGTACAATATGAAATAAAATCTAGTGTGATCCAAATGCTCCCATCTTTTTATGGGCTCACCAACGAAGACCCATATAAACACCTAGATGAATTTTTTGAGATTTGCACCACTGTCAAGATTCAGAACTTCACTGATGATGCTCTGAAACTTAGATTATTCTCCTTCTTCCTTAAAGACAGAGCCAAGCAATGGTTGAATTCTTTAGAGGCTAATTCAATTCGTTCCTGGGATCTGTGGAGTGATTGATCATAACCCTATTTGATTTTGATGAGATCAAAGCATTTGAGTATATCTTATGTTTACTAATGAATTCAATCTAGTGTTTCAGTGAAAATCTTATAAATTTATGGTTAAGTGCGTCTAGACTTGGTTCAAGATATTTTGGATAAGTTAAGAAGTCAAGTTGAACCAAAGTCTGAGACTCGAGTCGACTCCGGGATATTACGAGTCGACTCCAGGCGTATCAGAAGCACTGGCACAGGCTCGAGTCGACTCCGGAACGTTATGAGTCGACTCCGACTGAGAACAGACAGATGAACAGAAAGACTCAATTCAAAACCTGTCGGCGAGTCGACTCCTGAAGAGCGCGAGTCGACTCTGATGTTTGCCGAGTCGACTCCTGAGTAGTATGAGTCGACTCCAGGGAATTACAGATAAAAAGTCAGAGAGCAATTCTCGACCCTGAGAGCCGAGTCGACTCCGGAGGAACGCGAGTCGACTCCGATGGTTGGCAGGTCGACTCCAAAGAAAGCGAGAGTCGACTCTCAGTGCTATACAAGGCAAAAGTCAGAGAGCAGTTTTCGGACACTAAGATCCGAGTCTACTCCCGCAAAGCCCGAGTCGACTCCGAGACAGCGCGACCCCAAAAAGACAGAAGACAGAATTGTTGTCTCTGAGACGCGAGTCGACTCCAAGACAGCTCGAGTCGACTCCAAGGCAGCGCTACACCAAAAAGACAGAAGGCTGTGTTTCGGAAACTGAGAGCCGAGTCGACTCCGGAACAGTTCGAGTCGACTCCAAGACTGGACGAGCCATAAGACAGAAGATCGGGAGTTCGGGCTCTGAGCGCCGAGTCGACTCCCAGAATTTCTGAGTCGACTCGAGTGAGCCAAGTTGAAGAATAGCTCTATGGATTCCATGGGATGAGCCAACTCCAAAATTGCCAGGTCAGCTCCAGGTTTTGGCGAGTCGACTCCGGGTTAAGTCGAGTCGACTCCCAGTCGAGAAGCTCACTTTAATTCAAATCCAGAACAGTTGCCGAGCCGACTCCAGAAAAGCATGAGTCGACTCCTGCTACAGCCGAGTCGACTCCAGATCGCGCGAGTCGACTCCGACCCCAACGGACACATTGTCAGGATGTGCAGAGTGTGCAGAACGGCTAGTAAAGTGAGTCTAACGGCTAGTTTTCGTGGGGAATGGCTTAAATAGCCACAGAGGACTGTAGCAATGTAGAGAAGTAACATTCCACTCAAAGAAAACAAGAATCCTTCATCTGCAAACTGATTTTCAACGGAAAAGAAGGAAGAGCGCCATTAACTCCATTCAACCGACTCTTCCCAGCTTTAAAGAAGTCTCCTCCAGCCTCCAAGTCTTCAAGATATTCAAGAGGAGACCCAGAGTTCAAAAAGCCCTCCCATACTTCATCATAAACGTGTTTGAGGGCTCTCAACTCTTCTTTTAGTTATATCGCTGTATATCTGCTTTTTAGAAGCTTTATTCTTCTGTTTGTCTTTGTTCTTTCCTTTTGGTTCTTACTTGATTCAATCCCTGATTGAATCAAGGGTATATAGGTTTGTTGGTGAGCCTAGGTTGAAACCAACGGTGTAAGGGTTCGATTGTGATCCCGGAAAAACAATCGGGGTGGTTCTAGTCGGTGAGCCTGGGAAAACCGACCGAGTTCGTTGTGACCTCGTAAAACAACAAGTTTGGTTGTGAGCTTGTAAAACAACCGGCTGTAATCCGAGGGGTTATAGTGAATTTCCAAGTGAGGCTTGGGGAGTGGACGTAGGAGCAAGGGTTAGCTCCGAACCACTATAAAATCTTTATGTTTGTGATTGTTTGTGTCTCTCTCTTACTTTCATCTCATTCACAGCACATAGCATCTAATTAATCAACTTGCAAAAAGTGTTAATTAGAATTTCACAAATCAAATAATTGTAATAATTCTTTTAAAACCCAATTCACCCCCCCCTCTTGGGTTGTGTATCTGGGCAACAGGATCAAATGCAACAAGAATTTCTTAAAAAATACTTTTCCATAGGAAGAACGAACCAGTTTAGACGTGCCATCACAAGCTTCTCCCAAACCGATGGAGAAGAATTTCATGAAACTTGGGAGAGATTTCGGGACCTAATCCGTAAATGCCCACATCATCAGATACCCAAGTGGCAATTAGTGCAATGCTTTTATGACGGATTGTCTGATCGAAACCGTCAGATGGTTGATGCTTTTTGTGGGGGAACTTTCATGCTTAAAAATGAGCATGAAGCATGGGAATTATTTGAAAATCTTAATAAAAACTCCCTCCACCATGCTTCCTGTTCTCGTCAAGCACCCCCGAGTTCTCAAAGAAAAGGGACCATTTGTGAAATAAGTCATTCTATGGACCTGTCTAGCAAGGTAGATGCATTGTCCCATAAGATTGACCAACCGATGATGGGAGGACATGTCGTTAACTCTTCCCAAGCACAAGTGTGTGCTATCTGTTCTAGCCCATCCCACCCTATTCATGAGTGCCCCTCAGCATCCCAATTCCCCGAACTCGTGCAAGAACACATCAATGTTGCTCAAACACAGCCTAGACCGGGTAATGATCCATATTCTAACACTTATAACCCGGGATGGCGCAACCATCCAAATTTCTCTTGGAAGCAGCAGACTTCCAATACCTCCCAGCCTTATTCCCAAAACTTTCAACCATTCCAGAATGTTAATCCCTACCGTCCTTCGATTCAATTTCAACACACGCCTCCTCCACCCTATAGAAACACAGCCTTTGAGGAGAAAGTGTTGACCTCCCTTCAAGGTTTGGAAACCATTACACAATTGGTGCACTCTCACACGCAATCCATCGCCAAGCTAGAATCCTAAATGGGGCAACTAGCTAATGCACTGAACAAGCGAGAGGAAGAAAAGCTTCCAAGCCAACCAGTGAGTAATCCTAGGGGACAATACATGGCTCAAGAAAATCAACTAAATACAATTCATCATGAACAAGCCAATGCTTTGACTACCCTAAGGAGTGGACGTGTAGTAGACAATAAGATTGGGGAGGGTAACAATAAGGAAGGTAAAGAAGATGAGAGAAATATATCACATGAAAATCCAAAATCTTCTTCTTCTTCAGCTAATCCACCATCTGCCACAACTCACATTCCAAAGGTCCCATTTTCTGATGCTCTCAATTCACCCTCTCCCTTTGGCAAAAAGGGAACTTCACTAGAGGAGATGATGGAGGTTTTCAAACAAGTCAAAATCAACCTCCCACTTCTTGATGCTATTAGACAAGTTCCATCTTATGCCAAATTTCTCAAAGACCTTTGTACACAGAAACGAAAATCTAGGACACATGTGCCTAAAAAGGTCTTCCTAACTGAACAAGTGAGCTCCATCCTCCAACACAACACCCCTCCGAAATTCAAAGATCCTGGTGCTCCCACCATCTCCTGTGTCTTAGGAAGTAATTTTATTGATCGAGCACTCTTAGATCTAGGGGCAAGTGTCAACCTTTTACCTTACTCAGTTTACGAGAAACTTGGGTTAGGTGAGTTAAAACCAACCTCGGTATCCCTTCAATTGGCTGATCGATCTGTAAAAACACCACGTGGGATAATTGAAGATGTTCTTGTCAAGGTAGACAAATTCTATTTTTCAGTAGATTTTATCGTTCTTGATATGGAACATGAGCCTAATCCTAAGAAACAAATCCCCGTGATCCTTGGGCGTCCCTTTTTAGCTACAGCCAATGCAAGTATAAATTGTATAACTGGGGTGATGAATATATCCTTTGGGAATATGAAGGTCAAGTTAAATATATTTCATGCCTCTGATCAACCCGCAAAGGAAGTTGAGTGCTTCCTAATAGATAAAATGGACGATCTTGCAGAAGAAGCCTTTCCTTATATTTTAACAGATGACCCTCTGAAAACATGCTTGGCCCATTTTGACTTTGATATAGACAAGGCCATAGAAGCAGTCAACTCTGTGCCCGATAGTCAGTTTCTCACAAATTTTCTTCTTTGGAGAACTCGGCATAAACCTGGTATGATATGATTAAGGAAGCACTGCGTCTGGCTGAAGACGTTAAACTTAGCGCTTGTTGGGAGGCAACCCAATTTCCATAGATTATTTTTGCACATTTTTTTATCGTATTTTTTTCAGGAATCCTCATATTACTGATGCAACTAAGGTACAATGCTTCTATCCTCCATATGCATCATATTTTCGTCCAAAATAAAATAACAAAAAAATTATTATAATATAATATAATTTTAAAAAAAACATTGAGGACAATGTCTGATCTAGGTTGGAGGTATAGGATTCGAATTTTTGAAGAAATTTTTCGCATTTTTGCATTTTTGAGTATATCTCAAAAAAAAAAACTAATTTTTATGCTTTAGTGCTGAAATAATAAACACACGAAGTATATAAAATCTAAAAAGCCCAATGACTAGTCAGGAGTAAGACAATTTGAGTTCTTTTTATTAAAAGTTCTTTTAGCGAGTTGTAAGATAATTTTTACTTTGAAATTTCACAACACACATGGCCTGCACTTCTAAGGGTTAGGTTCAACATTATGTTGTTAAGTCTGGTAGCAACCTTGAGTCCTGATGAATCATACCTATCTAATTCACTATTATCAAAAAAAAAAAAGAGAAAAAAAGAGTGAATTTAGTCAGGTACATCGAAAAGGGCTACCTATTGTCAAAGGTCAGCGGGCTTGTATGAGGAACCCGAGCATAGGTCCGTAGGGGAGTCTTGATGCCCAACACCTTATGCCATCTGGTGTGGGAGTGTTGACTGAATGCTCGCTACACGGAGGAATCATTACAAGAGTAAAAATGCATAAATTATTTATAAATAAAAAAAAAGAAGAAAAAATAATATTGACCTCGAAAAAGACGATAGTGTGAAAGCCGTCGTTGTAAAAATTCGAGTAAACTGGAATATTACAGATAAAGCCCATGAGGTATTAAAGTAAACATCCACAACTCTCGAAATCCTGCAAGGTAGGATGATTTTTGAATCAGTGATTAGGTCATATCTGACCAATTCTTGGAAACTACTAGCTTTAGCAGTATTTTGGGGATCTAAAGCCTTAGCTTGTGTACGGTCCAGATATCACCGAGCACCCAAGTATAAAAAAATCTTACAACTCCCTAACGGAAACTTAATGACCTTAACTTGAATTGCATTTTGACCTAGACTTTGGGCTGACTTTGTAATTAAAACTTTGTGTGATTTTGAAATTCTAGCACTTATGCATTTGAAATTAGATTTTATAAAACAATAAACTCTTTGAGTAGAGACAACAGTTTGTGGGTATCTGAGCCGGAAACCCTCATGAGACAAAACTCGTCCACTAGGGCCACCTAGGGGTTTAAAGTCTTATTGCATACGGTAAATGCAATCGCGATTCCTGCGAAAGTGAGTTAGTTTTTTATTTTGCTCGAGGACTAGCAAAATGTAGGTTGGGGGGTGTGATAAGTGCTAAATAATGCATAAAATAATATCTTATTCATAGCACTTATCATTATTTTAATTCACATATTTTATAAATTTAACTAAAAAAATGTGTTTTCCTTCATCCTTTCATTTTAAATAAATTATTCAAGTTTGATTCTTTTTATTATTGGTTGAGTCTAATGGATGCAGGTCAAGTCGAATTGATTTAGGATGATCTCTGAACCCAAATCGCATGCACCCCGCAAATCAAGACCCTCTGATTCAGTTACCTAATTTTCTTCCCACTCGTTCCAACTCTTTTTCCACATAATCCAATTTTAATCTCAAAAACAATAAAATCCCTTCAATTATTTGTTTTTCAGATCTCAAAGCATACTATCTTAGTTGCACGGATCCCAAAGCCGGATCCCATGTGATCTCCACGTCCAAATACAACCCGGATAAACTCCAATCCCCTGCATCCACCACGGAAGAACAGAGATCCCAACTATCCAACCATTCCCTTTCTTCACGGACAGCTCCCATGCGCTCCCAGCCATATCCCATTCCGAATCACGCTCATCCCGAGTTCCTTCCTCCCAACTTCCGGATTGACTCCATCTCTTCTCATCATTATCCCATGAGCATCCCAACGTAGTCCACGGTTTCCTCTCAACCATCATCCGAATTCCCTGTCTTCCAGTCATGCCGAGCATCACGGAAGAAGCTCACGCGTGCATGATCCACGTCCTCCGCAGCCCACATCCCGTTCGTGATCTTCTCCCGTTCGGAACCAAGACCCAGCTGAATCCAAACTTCCTCCCAAACCAACCAATCTTTATCCCAACTAGATTCCCAAGCTTCACATGTTAGAACCGGATCATAGCTTCTTCCGCATCCCGTGCCATATCCAGCCTCACGTCATGTTGATCCAGTCTTCATCTCGCTCGTCAAGCATCCCAACGTCCGAATGCATTCTCCCCTGCTTCAAAACTATCATCCTTATCTTCTCAATTCCTCCCAACGTCTTTCCCATTCTTCTCCGGATCATGTCCACTCACGTATCCCCTGTTTCAAACAGAGTGCCAGCCTATCCACCCAACCATGATGAATCCAACGAGTCCCAACTTCCTCCCATCATTTTAGACTGATTCCATAAACTGTCTCCTGGATCACCTCTTCCGAATGAAGCCAACCAACCAAATCTTAGCATCCCGTGCCATTTTTTCTTCCATTCGCTCCCAACAACTCTGATACGCATCTCCTCTGCGGTGAAACGGCAGCAGCTCATTACTTCCCAGACTTCACGGAAACAGAACTGGAAGCTTCATTTCGAGCATCAGTGGATTCCGAAGTGCCCGTGAGGATCAGATTAAGCAACCTTTGCTTCCAGCGCCCGAATCAAATCATCTACTCGTCTCACCCGTGTCAGTTTCTTGGCTCTTATCTTCCCACGACGTGATGAGATAAGAGGAGCCGGCAGCCTATAAAAGGGAACCAGATGTGAAGGAGGGGGCATTCTTCTTCTCTTCCATTCCATTCTTCTCTTCCGATCCATCCTTAAGCTCTTCACAGGCCAAGTCCCACGGAAATAAAAGGAGGGAGAAGACTTCGGGTGTTTTGGGAATATTTCCCAAAGGAAGAAATAATGAGGGAAGGAATGGGAGCCCACTGCTGTGCTGCTGCTGCCGTCCACCACTGCATGGAAGCCTAAGCTTTTCACTAGGGCTGGATGCAGCCCTAGCAAAAGGATAAGGATTTTGTATTTTTTTTATTTCTATTCTTGGGGTTGTATGAACTTATGATTTTTAATCGATATCTTCTTTTATCTCACGTTTAATTTCTGTGATTTTAAATGTGAAGTTTATACAGCTGTTCTTCATGATCATTGAAGTAAAAATAAGATAGTTCATGCTTAAGGAAGATGCGATGTGCTGCCACCTTAGATTAGGGTAGACATTTCATGCTAACTGAAGATTGACTATGCCTAAATTACTTTTGTGAAATTTTATTCAGATGCTTATTAGGCTTGTAGCCAATTTACATGTTTATCCAAGAATAAATTAAAATATAATTAATCATTGTTCTGAAGTTAGTGGTGAATTCCTTGCCCTAGGTTCCCTCAAACTGATATCATTTTAATTGCATTTTCTTTATTAAATTCCTTAGTTTAATTTTCTTTACAAACTCTTCCTTTTAAATATTTTATTTTTAAGAAAACAACTATATCCCAATCCCTATGGATCGATACTGTTAGATGTATGCCCTAGAAGCCAATCTGGCTGACACATTGTTAATTCTAGGGACATAATTTTGTACTTGACTATTTATTATTGAATAAATAAAAGGCATCTTTTCATTCATATTATTTATGTGTCTATGAATCATCCAAAAAATTAATAAGATGATGATGCATATTCTCAAGAGTTGAGAATTTGAGCCATGTATCATTGGTGATTAATTTCTAAATGCTCCTGATCAATGGATCATCACGAGGATGGTGATCGATCCGATCAGTGCACAGATCACTTTCCTTCTGGATGGACGAGACTTGAGTCCACAGTGTAGGGACACTGAAGTGATAGTGCAGGTGCTTGTTAGAGAACAAGGGTACTGAGCGTGACCAAGACAAGAAGTCACTTGGATGTCTATCCACTCGTCAGTGACTTGCTTGATGTTGCAGTAGTGTGACTGGTCCTTTGACCTGCGGTGCTTCGGCTACTCACAGTGAGGTTATTGTAGTTTGACTGCACACATACATGGTCTCTAGCCATATGGGTCCATGCAGTGTAGATTGGCTGCAGTAGGTTCACTGTAGGAGTAGTGTATGCACCTACAAGGAATCTATCGACCTTGATAGAAGAGGAGTGATCCTATGTGATTTGTTAGACTGAGTTCTAAGACCTTGGCCAGGGCAGTAATATAAAGTGGAGAAAGAGTTTTCCACTATCGAACTCGAGTCGAATAAATCTTGACATATGACAGACGATGGAGTTTGACGAGTTGTCCATGACCTCCGTCTTGTAGGGATCCATGATAGTAGGACTGTATCACACGTTAACTGCACCTAGAGGTTCATCATTCCATTCTGCTGGGTAGCCACTACATGCTGCTAGGTGTCACTGGTGGATGGTGGGACTCACAGGGATTATCTCGATGATCGATAAACCCTAATGAGTTGAGTTGGAATCGTTCCAACCCATTGAAAGGAGTTTTCAATGATATAGTGATAGAGATCACAATATATCTCACTACCAGTCAGAATAGAACCTATGGGGTCACACACACTAGAAGTATTGACCGATCCGATGGTTGAAAAGTGTTTATGAATCACGAGTAATCAATTCGATTGATAAGAAGTTGAAGAAGGAAAGGGAATTAATTAATTGGACTTGAAACAAGAGTCCTACTTCGAGTAGGATTCCTAGAGTCCTAATTGGATTAGGACTGGAAATCCTAGTTGGAGTAGGACTGGGATTCCTACTTGGAATAGGATTCTTGCAATCCTAATGAGATTAGGAGTTTTGAATCAAAATTGGATTCCTACTTGGAGTAGGATTCCTAGAGTCCTAATCGGATTAGGACTTCGGATTCAAATAGAGTCCTAATTGGATTAGGACTAAAATTAAATATGTCCCAATTTGGATTAGGGTTTCTTAAGTCACAATTAATTATTAATCTAATGAATCAATAAGACTCCTAATTGGATTAGGATTGAAGAGTTCAATTGAGTCAAAATTGATTTAAGTTCTAATTGGATTAGGACTTACCTAAATTGGATCCAAATTGGTTCACCCTTGGGCTAAGCCTAATTGGATTAGGGCTTGACCACATTAGGGCATTCCAATCCCTACCTAATATGGATTAGGGTTTACCATGAGGAAGGGGATAAGCCCCTCCCCTTTCCACGTGGAGAAGGGAGAAGAGACGGCGCCCCCTCTTAGGAAAGACATCAAGAGCTCCTAAATGTTAGGAGCTCCACATGTCTATAAAAAGGGACTTGTGGGCGGCACCTAGGGCATAGAAGAAGTGCTCTCTCCTCTCCTTGCTGCCGCCACCCTCTCCCTTTCCTTTGGTTCAGCCGCCAACAAGAAGAAGAAAAGAAGAGAGCCTTGTCCGCCTCCTCTTCCTCCAATCCTTCTTCCAACGCAGGGAAAAGAAAGGCTGTGTTCTTCTTCCTTGAGTTCATCCTTCTTCTTCCTCCTCCCAAGCACAATCAAGGGTTGATTGAAAGGGAGGAAATAAGCCATCAAAAGAAGTCTTTGCAAGGGAGCTAGCACCCCGGGAAGACAAGAGAGCTTTGATCGGATCACTGCTTCGTGTGGATACCCGTAGAGGCCGGACACTTGAACGGCTTCAAGCGAACCTTCATCCTAGACCACGAACTTCAGTTTGCGGTGATCATCTACCCGCACAAGGTGAAGATCTGATCTTCTAATGAATTTAAAAGTTTTTAATTCTTGCCTAACTACGAACGGTTCATGAAACAATGTTCATGCGATGAACGTCGATCCCGCTCATGCCGATTCCGCTGCCATCTGATTTTTTTTGAAATATCAGCGGCATGGGCGGGTTCCCAACAGTGGTATCAGAGCCTAGGCTTCGTAGATTAAGGTAAGAATTAATTATCTAAAGGATTATTAGATCTGAAAATTGAATGATGATGCATGCTGAAAATTTCTGCATGCAGATTTTTCAAGGGTGCTGATTTTTGCATGCTGATTTTTATGTGATAAAATGAAGATTCTAATTGCGTTGTTAATGAGATTACAAAGTTTAGAATCATGATTAGCATGATCAGCAACCTATGTCATGATATAATCAGTTAGTTTTCAGATCTGAAAATTATAATTGTTGCATATGGTGATGATCATAGGATTCAAACCCTTTTGGTATCAAATGTAATGACCTGCGATGTGATCTGCAATGTCATGTAATTTTTCAGATGCTTGCATGCATCTTATTTGATATTTTGAGAGGCCTGCGTGCCTCCTAAAAGGAGATGTAATTTATTTTTATTTTTGTTTTACATCTGGTTGTATTTGTGTGATGTGATGTACGTCAACGATCAAGTTGAAGACTAGACATGAGATGAACAGGTGATCTAAGCGGTTGATGGCGATTGGATCAAGAGTTGATCAAGGATCGAATCAAGGAGGCTTGGAACCAATTCAAGAGTTGAAGACCAGTTGATCGATTGACGTGCATGTGCTTGTAATACGACCTAACTAGAATCCATGATCATCACCTATTTAAAGTTTAGCTTTAATTATTGCTGCGATTATAACTGCTTGCAATGTGCCGTTTGCATGTGATGTGAATGTGAGTCGGGTAGATAGGTTTACATGTGATGTAGCAAACCCAATTGAGACCTAAATCAAAAACCTCCTCAATCAAGTCGAGAGTGAACCGACATGAGCAAGTCATATTAGATTAATTGATCTAATTGGTGTCTAGGAAAGCATGAAAGGTGGTTACTTAATTAGGACCTTACTCTCTGAGTAAGGGGAGCCTCCCACCTGCTTACCTGGCCAATTGTTCGATTACCTCTTATGCAGAGCTCAAGTTGCAAACACTAAGACCTGATTAACCAATATTAAGTCAATAGGTCTTCCACTGTAGTAGAGCTGCTAAGGTCTTTCTGATGTTGATTTGTCTCGGCTGGACACAGTGGTCAAGTTGCATCGGGGGGCTGGACCTCTCTATAGACATGAGATGTTGTAGGGTAAAGGTGGGGTTGGGCACCAATAACTGTTAGGTGAGGACCCAATGACGACTTTATTTCTACGGTTATACGGTGGGTCTGACTTAACTAAGAAATGGGACCAATAACTGTTAGGTGAGGTCTTCATGGCTTAGAGACCAAGTTGCACTGCAATATGCTTGAGAAGCATTGTACAAGAATTGTACACTCATCCATCTATGTGTCACCAATAACTGTTAGGTGAGGTGCCATGTAGATTGGTGAGACCGCAGTACCTACTAGAAACCCTAGTCGCGTAGGATTTCCGTTTTCCTACCAGGGGAGTGTGAGGAATTCGAGAAAATAGTGGGAGTTACATTTGTTCTAAAAGATCTTAGAACAGATTAGGATCAAGTACAAAAGTCTAACTAGAATCTTTACTCTCTGCAGATACAATGTCAGCTTCAAACCCTTTGACCCGTATTCTTGAGACCAACCGACTGACCGGAACCAATTACAAGGACTGGCTAAGAAACCTCAAAATTGTTTTGGACTGTGAGAAAATAGGCTACATACTCGATTCTGATAGCCCCACACTACCAACACGTCTTACTGATGTTCAGCGTCAGATGCATCAAAAGTGGATGGATGATGACATTAGAGTCAAGTGCTATATGATGGCATCCATGTCTAATGAACTCCAATGCCAGCATGAAAATATGAAGACTGCTAGGGACATACTGGCACACCTGCAAGAGTTGTATGGTGAGCAGAATCGCACAGCTCGTTTTGAAGTGTCCAAGAGGCTTTTCAAAGCGAAGATGCGCGAGGGGCAGTCTGTCCATGATCATGGTCTGACTATGATCAAGGATCTAGAGGAGCTTGAGAAGCTCGGTATGGACATGCACAAGGAATTGCAAGTAGATTTGATCCTACAGTCACTTTCTGATTCATTTGGTCAGTTTATAGTAAACTACCACATGAATAAGATTGAATGCACTAAGACTGAACTGATAAACATGTTGGTAACTGCTGAGGGAGCCTTGAAAAGTTCAAGGGGCAATGTCCTTGCTGCTGAGATGACTTCTGTTCCAAGAGAAAGTCTACTTGGAAGAAAAAGAAGCCTGCTAAGAGGCAGAAGAAAGACAAGAAGCCAAAAAAGGAAGTTCAAAAGAAAAAGGCTAACGACAAAGGAAAATGTTTCCACTGCAATGTCGACGGCCACTGGAAGAGAAACTGTCCTTCATACCTCGAGAGCCTGAAGAACAAGAAAGGTGACATACCTTCAGAAGGTATAGACTTGCTCATTATTGAAACTAATCTAACGGTTTCTTCTACTTCTAGTTGGGTTATAGATTCTGGTTCTAGTGCTCATTTGTGCACTACCATGCAGGGTCTAAAGGAAAGTAGAAGGCTGGCGGAAGGTGCGGTAACCCTTCGGGTTGGCAACGGGGCAAAAGTTGCTGCTGTGGCTGTGGGCACCTACTATCTGCGACTACCGTTTGGATTTAGTTTATTACTTAGAGACTGCTATTATGTACCTGCTGCTAGCAGAAATTTGATTTCTGTTTCATGTCTAGCACAGGAAGGTCATGTTTTTACTTTTGACAAAGACTGCTGTTCTATTTATTTCAGAAATAAAATAGTTGCACGTGGTTTCATGATCGACAGTCTCTATCATTTACATATGGATGTATCTGTGAATGTTACCGAGCAAGAAGTGAGTGCCAAAGGATCCAAAAGATTCAGGGATGAGATAAACCAATGATATTTGTGGCACCTCAGGCTTGGCCATATTGGAGAGGACAGAATGAACAAAATGGATAAAGATGGGCTTTTAGGCTCATTGACTTCCGAGTCATATCCAGTTTGCGAGTCCTGTCTTCAAGGAAAAATGGCTAGATTGCCCTTTGTAGGACATGGGGAGAGGACCACTGAAATACTTATCTTAGTACATACAGATGTATGTGGCCCATTCGATGTGCTAGCCAGGGGACGTTATTCTTACTTCATTACCTTTACCGATGATTATTCACGGTATGGGTATGTGTATCTTATGAGACACAAGTCTGAATCTTTTGAAAAGTTCAAAGAGTTCAAGAATGAAGTAGAAAAACAAACTGGAAAACCTCTTAAGGCTCTTCGATCAGATCGAGGAGGAGAATACCTTAGTGGGGAATTCCGGGACTATCTCAAAGAAAATGGCATAGTCTCACAGTGGACACCTCCGGGTACACCTCAACTCAACGGGGTGTCAGAGAGGAGGAATCGGACCCTATTGGATATGGTCAGATCCATGATGAGCTTCACTGATTTACCTATGTTCCTTTGGGAAGATGCCTTACTCACAGCGATTTATTTATTGAATAGAGTTCCCTCTAAATCCGTTCCTACCACACCGTATGAGATATGGCATGGTAAGAAACCAAGTCTTGGTCATCTCAAGATTTGGGGATGTCCGGCCCACGTCAAGAGACTACAGGCAGACAAACTAGAGGCTAGGACCATAAGTGCTCGTTTTATAGGATATCCTAAAGAGTCATTAGGATACAATTTTTACGTCTCAGAGGATCACAATGTGTTTGTGAGCCGTCATGCCATCTTCTTGGAAAATCAGTTTATCCTTGATAGAGGCAGTGGGAGGAAAATTGAGCTTGAAGAGAAAGTCTCTGAAAAGCAACGAGTCATGGATCCTATTGAACCCATTCATACAGAGCCAGTACACGATGTCCCTCGACCACCTCGTAGATCTAGTAGGGTCTCCCATCCTCCCGATAGATACTTAGGTATACTAGAAGAGGATACCGAGGAAATATTCCTAGTGGGAGATAGGGATCACATACAGGATCCCAAAACCTACAACGAGGCGATATCTGATATCGATTCCGAGAAATGGTTGGAAGCTATGAAGTCAGAGTTAGACTCCATGCATTCCAACCAAGTCTGGACCTTAGTAGACCCACCAGAAGGTATTGTACCTATTGGATGCAAATGGATCTACAAAAGGAAGATAGGTTCGGTGGAGAGGTAGAGACCTATAAGGCAAAGCTTGTGGCGAAAGGGTATAGTCAGCGCGAAGGCATTGACTATCAGGAGACCTTTTCACCTGTAGCCATGCTAAAATCCATCCGAACATTGCTTGCCATTGCAGCATTTCATGATTATGAAATCTGGCAGATGGATGTGAAAACTGCTTTCCTGAATGGATATCTTGATGAAGATATCTATATGGAACAGCCTTTGGGTTTCACTTCCAGTGATGGAGATCACAAGGTCTGCAAGCTGCAAAGGTCCATCTATGGACCAAAACAAGCATCTCGGAGTTGGAACACTCGTTTCGATGACGCAATCAAAACGTTTGATTTCATCAAAAACGAAGAGGAACCGTGTGTTTACAAAAAGGTTAGTGGGAGTGCTGTCGTATTTCTTGTACTGTACGTGGACGACATCCTCCTGATAGGGAATGATATTTCCATACTAACCTCGATCAAGATCTGGTTGTCAAAAGAGTTCTCCATGAAAGACCTTGGGGAAGCATCCTATATTTTGGGAATAAAGGTCCATAGAGATAGATCTAAAAGGATGCTTGGAATTCATCTCTCCAAGAGGGGTCTCTTACCCCTTAGGCATGGAATTCATCTCTCCAAGAAGATGTGCCCCAACACATCTGAAGAGATTCAACGCATGAGCAAGATTCCCTATGCATCGGCAATAGGAAGCCTCATGTATGCCATGCTATGTACACGACCTGATATAGCTCTTGCTGTGAGTGTCACAAGCAGATATCAGTCGAATCCAGGTGAAGAATACTGGACAGCTGTGAAGAATATTCTTAAGTACTTAAGAAGAACTAAAGATTTATTCTTGGTTTTTGGAGGATCATCAGAGTTAAAGGTAGAAGGGTACACAGATTCAGACTTCATGACTGATGTCGATGACAGGAAGTCAACATCTGGATATGTGTTCTTGTGCAATGGTGGTACGGTGAATTGGAAGAGTTCTAAACAACCGATCATTGCTGATTCTACTATAGAAGCTGAATACATCGCCGCCTCTGAAGCTGCTAAGGAAGGCTTCTGGTTCAAGAAATTCATTGCAGAGTCAGAGAAAGAAGTATCTAAGTGTACTTCTAGAAAGAAACAAGTATCTAAGTGTACTTCTATTCTAGGTTTTACTTTTTAGAAAATTTGGGTGCTTAGCAATGACTTGGTTTTAAGGAGCATATGGTTCATCAAATATTTTAAGAAGGTCATGAAAGAAATTTTAGAGTTTAGAAGATGTAATCCCAACAAAAATAAATGCTAAACCTGGAATTTTAAAGGTTGGAGGAAAGTTAATTTGAAAGTTTCCTATAATACGAGTCAAAGCAAGAGATGGTGGGATTGTAGCAAATGATAGTGGAAGGATTGAAACTGTATGGAGTTGGTAGAGCAATCCTACTACTCTTCTTGAAGTTGAGTTAATAATCACCAAGATTCCAGGCAAAAGAAAGTGCAAAAAGATTTACTATATGGTGAAGGGGGAGAAGGAGAAGGAAATAAGAAAGAAATGAATGGAAAATGGATGCTAAAACTACTATCACCTTGCCGCAATGGCTATTGTTCAAAAGGATAAAAGGGGGAAGAGGGAGAAGAACTAAGGAGGGGAAGATACTGACAAATGTAGGTGTCACATGCTGCAATTGCTGAAAAAACTGGCACCACTGTCTGCAAGTGGGTCGGACCCATTAAACCTGCTGAAAAATGTATCTCGGCTGTCTGGCCTAAGTGGGCATGTAAGGCTTGGAAGGCTGCCAAGTACTAGCATCTGTATAGAATATAGATTGCCTAGACCTATGCAAGGTGCCCATGAGGCGTCACCATCAGAGAGAGCACGTAGGTGGCTGCCTGGGCCCAGTTTTGGAACCATGTTGGAATCAATGAAGCAATTTGAGTGGTACTTTAAAAGTAAAAAAGGAACAAAGTTTCGGTGAGAACAAATTCCCTTGATACTGTAAGGATGTTCAATCTATCTATTTTTTGTTTAAAAGTTTGAACTGTAAGATGTTCGGAATTAAACACGAGCGGTGTATCACAAATTTTGCTATATAGAGGCTGATCATAGGAAGAAGGCTGCGATGGGAGAAGACAGTAAAGTACAAAGGCTATGATTTGAATTTCACCCAAAACCCTTAAACTGAAATGTTTCCATAATCCAACCGAAACTAGGACCAGTTAGATTTTCAGCCAAAAACTAACTTATGAGTCTAAAAGGGTAGTATATATGAGCTATCTACGCTAATTTTTGTTATTTCTATGTATCTTTCAAACTTGGAAGTATTTTCTTTATATTAAACTTAGATTTTGTGGACTTTCAGCACATTTTCATTGTTATGATCCGAAGAGATTTATAGAAAAATAATGTTTTTGGCATAACTCTGGCTATTCTGATCCTTTAAATTCATGGGCTTTTAGATTATCTTGTGTTAGATTGACATCAAATAATAAAATGATATACTAATATTCTAATCATGACTTTTTAATAATATATGTTTTAAAAATAACTTTTGATTGTTTCGCTGCAAAATATATGAAATGTGACACCCATATGTCAAAATTGAAATAATATACATTAAAATAATTTTTATCTTTTTTTTGAATTATTAATTTTTATTTTATTTTTTATTTTCTTAGTTATAATGGTTTCTTTTTATATTTTTCAATTGAAACTACTAAAGCTGAAATTGTTACTGAAATCAAAACCAAGATGAATCTTGGAGAAAGCTTCTCAAGAGATTTTGGAACAAATGATTCCAGATAATGAGTAGTCATTTTGTATGTTATTTCGTCGGGAAGAAAGCGCGAGCTCTTCAATGTAGCTTCAAATCAGAAGAAAGAAAACCAACAAGGAAGTCAAGGATATGCTTTCTTAACACCTCTGTTGTCCATATTTGACTAAAATGCAACCTTTGTTTCTTAAACTTAGGGCAGTCTCAACACATTATACTCATTCTTTTCTGAATTCAAAGTACATAATAGCTTCAACACCTCTTCTTTACTGGATTCACTGTGCTTGTAAAGCACCAGTAAATCATAATATATATTTCTCTAATTAACATAATTGGTCTAGGGGACAGCTTTTCTAAACCTTGACTAGATTCACCATAAAGACCCAAAATTTTCTTGTACATACACTTGAAGGCTAACCAAAACCATGTTTTGAAATAACCATCATGCCATTCTTGTGAATTGCCCAAAATATCTTGAGGAAATTTATCTTTCTACTATATAAAGTCTTTGTTGGCATAGACAAGGATTTAAGTGGAAGTTTTATTGTATCAGTTTTCTAAGTGCCAAGCTACAAGGATGTTTGCATAGAACATTGGTGCATACAATGTACCTGTCCATATTGGCAAGTATTTGTCTGTGCTGCCTTGTGTTGTTATATCTCCTGGTGATATACTGCAATGAGATAGGCATGGGCCCATGTCTGTCGCTGTGTTATATGGATGAATTATGACAAATCCTAGATCTACATGGAGTATTGATTATTAAAATTAGCTATTTTTTTGTTGTGGTGTGCTCAAACATGTAACAATGTAGCCTTGACACTTTAAGATAAGGGTTTTGTAGCATACAGCAATGTGCCTTTCCTTTAACATTTTTTTCTGTCCATACTAGTGTGTACCATTGCCAGCATGGAATGGTGTAATATGGGTGGTGCACTATGTGAGCATTTGAGCTCTATAGAGATGATACATGACTCAAAAATTATACTCCTAATTGTCAAAATTATAATAGATCTAAATTGGGCACCCACTTCTTCATTGATCCTTTTAGTTTCAGTCTTTAGAAGGAGCCTATTTTTTTCAAAGAAGCAATATTTAAAAAAGTTTATCACCTAATCACAAATCTGCTTTCTTTGCAATTAATTCCATGGGAAAAAGAATATTCATATTACTTTTAGCCGGCATTCCTTGGGTTTCTATCTCGTCAAGGGCCTTTCATTTCTTTCATATGTTCACTTTCGTTTTTCCTTTGCTCAATTATGATTCCATCTAAAAACTTTGCCTTGCATAATTTGGTCTCCCAGAAATGCTTGAATTTTCAACTTTTTGGATATTACACACTATTTTGTTTTTGAAAAAAAAATGAAGATTGCAAATAATGCAGATCAGATTTCGCAACTCTAAAATGAAAAAGGTTTTTTTCGCCTGTCTACTTAAAGAAATAAATGGTCCATGACCGGGTCTTTATCCTAGAAATTGTTGCAGGAATATAGGCTTCCAGGATGCTGGTTAGTCCATGTTAAGAAACTTATATGCCACGAGAAAGTGTCAAGATCATAAATATTGCAAGGGTCGTGATAAATGAGGCTGTTAAAGTACTGCATTTTTTTCTTTTTCTTTTACTTGCATATAGAATTGAAAAATTGATAATGCCTATTAGACCTGTTCCACAGGTGGGCTGGGCTCAGCCAAAGATATAATTGAAATTAGTCAGGCTCGAACCCGGTCAACTTGGTCTTCGGGCCTACTTCCGATGCCTAAGCCCAATACTTACTCAGGCTTCGGGCTTTGGGTCAGGCCTCGGGCTTTCTGGACCCCTTTTTTTTCAGTTTAAAAAGGTATAAAAATGCTTACAAAGATTAAATATTTGAAAGGGATTGGTAAGGGCCATGAACTTATGTGTATGGTTGTTCATAAGGAGGGTTGGTGCATGGTAGAGAGCTATTAAATTTTTTTTGCTACCAAAACCAGATTCCTAAGGCAGAAGTATATATTGTATATTATATAAGATTCGGGCGCTCGGGCCAGGCTAAACTAAACCCGAGCCTGACCTATTTTAATAGGTAGTCTCATATTTCAAGCCTGGCCTGGCCTGTCAGGCTTAAAATCCAAGCCTAGGCCTATCCGAAATGCTTTGAGCACGGGCATGCTAGGCAGGCTGCCTGGCCCATGAATAGGTCTAATGCCGATGCAGTAGTGGGTAAGCCAAGAGGTATTTAGAATGAGCATTTGTATTTTTAGCAGTTTAGTTGATACAAAAGATTTTGATAGAAGTTGAGTGCACCAACTTGCTTTACATTTTTGATGTCCAATACCTTGGAACAGATCAGTCTGGAAAATATATATTTCTTTTTGTTTGACTACCTTCCTAATGTGGAAGGGTCCCTAGGTATATGTGCAATCAGAAAATGAATCATATGCTTGAGATCTATTTTAAGATGGTGTATTTTCTTTTTGATAAGCACACAGTGTCTCCTGTTGCAATCCTGTTTACCATGCTGATTTAATTTTATAACTTGTATATACATCCTAAAGTATGATATAGTCTGTAGGTTCCTTCTATAATTTGTTAGACATGAATACTATTTTTCCTTTAACTTATGTTACCTACTGCCTTTTGCAGATCTGATAAGGAGTTGCATAAATGCCAGGACATGCTCTCAAATTTGAGATCTAAAGCAAAACAGATGGCTTCTACATTGAATATGTCAAGCTTTGCCAACAGGTTCGTTTTTCACATAGCATTCTTTTTGGTATCAATAGTCTATACCCTACAGTGCCACTTAACTTGTAAAGGCCTTCCATTTCTGTGCTATGAATTAAAAAATCTTATTTTATCATTAAGGAGTTTAATGGACATGGCATTCTGTTGTTGCTTTGTTACAATTGATTATGTGCACGTAAATACTAAGGAAACTCCTTTGTCAAATTTAGGGAAGACTTACTTGGACAAAGTAAATCAACCGATGAGGTAAATAGAACTGTGGGATTGGATAATTATGGTATTGTTGGTTTACAGAGGCAGATTATGAAAGGTATTTTCATCTGACTCGCATCAACAATTGAAGTTGTTGTTTGATTCTTACATGCTGTTTCCTGTGACATGCAGAGCAGATGAGGGCCTTGAGAAATTGGAAGAGACAGTGCTGAGCACAAAACATATTGCATTAACAGTTAACGAGGAACTGGATCTGCATACAAGATTGATTGTATGTATCACCATGACACAGGATAACTTTTCAACATGTCTGACAGCATCTTTACTACTATAACTTTTCATGCGCTGGTACAGGATAACTTGGACCATCATGTGGACTTAACCGGTTCAAGGCTTCAGGTATTATCATTCTTTTTCACTAGATTGGCTTCTGTGAGTTATATAGATGGCTGATTGTGTTCTCTCTTAAATTAGTTGCCAAAATGAGATTTATTAAATATTTAAATTATATTGTCAAAAATAAATTCCAAATACTGGGTCGAAAATGTATCTATCTTTATTTTTGTTTTAAAGAAAAGAGATATGATCCTAGATAAATGGCATTGAGACAAATCAATATACTTGGGTGTGATCTTGAGCTAGCTCAGATCTGCTTGAGCTCGGCTCGGTATTCTGTGAAGCTGACTTGAGCTCAACTTGCGCTCATCACTAGCTGGCTATGCCAAGTTCAAGATCAGCTTGTTCACATCTGATTTGGCTCAAACTCAGATTTATTAAACTCAGTGGTGGCTGTAGTTGTCTGTGGCGGTCTGTGGTGGTCATGGAGAGTAGGGCAACGGTGAAGAGAACAATCAGCAGAAGATGGCTGCTTGATGGAAAATGAGTTGGCAGAGCAACCAGGTTGTTCAAGTCAATGACAAAGGCAAAGGCCGAGGGGCCAAAGACAAGCAGTGAGAGGGAGCGTAGGAGGGAGGGAGAGGGAATGGGAAGGAAGTGGACAAGGAGGATGGTGAGAGAAGTGGAGTTGTTTTTAGGAGAGCCAGGGCCGGTGCTTATGATCTCTCTCCAAAAGGCTGTGGTTCATCTCAGCCATTAGATGTCCATCTAGTGTGTGAGATATAACTAGACTTTATAAATAAATAAATTATGTAATTTATGGTTTATCTTGATTTAAATCATGATTAGAAATATAGAAGATCATTTAAAAGCAAATGATAAATCATTTTACTTATTTTCTACATTAATGATCCCATGATAAGTTTATATAATAGTATTGAATTTATATAATTGAGCTGAACTCAATTGAGCTGGTCCAAGATCAAAATTCAGCTCTCTATATTTTGAGCTCACAATTTTAGCTCAAACTTGCTTGTTTGCTCGCCAAGTGTACTCGTGTCTAGCTGAATTTTGAGTTGAACACAAGCTGCTCACAGACAGCTCACTTATTTGACAGCTCTAATCTATATAACTGCTGAACTAACCTCTGGAAACATTGGCCCATGGAAAGTAGCTGTCTGTGTATGACAAGTGGCATCAAGGTTGTGTATCTAGCATTTGGCATGTATACCTTGACACAAAGTTATATGATTAGGGCCCCTCTGTATCCATTAAAAAAAAGGACTTGCCTCTGACTGGAAAAGCTTGATTTGTTATCCATTTGAAACCCAAAGTTTGTGTTCTCCTTCGTTTGCTTTCTATCTCAAGCAAATAATAGTTTAAGCCCCAAGGATGTGACAGAATTAAGCAAGCCAACCATCTGTCAGGCATTAGGTCTTCCTTGACTTACCTTTATTTTATCTTTAATGCAGAGAGTACAAAGGAGGCTGGCGATTCTTAACAAGCGTACAAAAGGAGGTTGTTCATGTATGTGCCTGCTCTTGTTGGTTGTTGCTATAGTGATTCTGGTTGTTATCGTTTGGGCTCTTATTAAGTACTTGTAGAAGTGGCACCAAAATTGATCTCTACACTGCTTAATTTGTCCTGAACTTGCTTTTAATATCAAGGAATCAATAAGAAGCTAGCCTTGTGCGATCAATATTTGAGGTTTCATTTGGTTTTCCTGTGGTAAAGCAAAACAATCATGTAAAGCTAATGTCTATAGTGTAACACTAAAGTATCCTATAATTGTTGGGAGTGTTTTCATCTTGAGATTAGGAGTTCTTTTTTAACTTTTTTCCCTCGAGCACAGGTGATTGATCCTTTGCATCTGGCATTTTCTCCTGGGCACAGCATATGTTGGATTTTGCATTTTTTTTGCACGCCGGAATACATTGCCAAATATTTCTATACCATGGAACATGCCTCGAGCATCATTGTGCTTGGCATGAGAACAAACTTCTAGGAAGTTGGTGAACAATGCAATCATCTGTGAATTAAAAGTGTCATTCTCAGAGTTAGTCTGCTTGAATCAAGTTTGGTTTGATTTTTTATATTTTGGCTCATTCTAACTGGGTTGAGCTTGCTTGGACTAGTGAAACTCTTCTTTAGTTTACAAAATTTTAGGAGCAAAACTATTTTAATGTTTACATATTTTTCCTGATGAACCAATACTTGCAACCTAAACAGCGGGTCCGCTGCCTTGCCTGTATATATGGTAAAAGTTTAACATCTTATTAAACCAAGATTTTATTTGAAATAGACATGCATTGTAATTACTAGGAGGGTCTTGTGTTAGCAAAGCTATGACAACAGTGGAATCACCCTGTCTGCTACTTCAGGTCAAATTAAGTTTGAAGATAATGTGGGAGATGCCCTTCCAGGCTAGGCTGCATGCAGCTTGGAAACCAAAACTCCGGACAAAGGCGTGTAGCCAACAGGCAGCAACCTAGCAGAGTTGTGCAAGATGAATTTTGTAAAATTTTTCCAAATTTATCTATCTATTCTATTATATTTAATTTATCTATTGTTTTATGTTGAATGACATTCTTCATTTCACATCAATCACTGTCAGTGTAAAGCAGTAAATTGGCTGGCTATCATGGTTTTGGCTGTTGGACTTTGAGAGTTAAAATTACAATTTGTGTTTAGAAATGGCAAAATGTGTTAAAATATTGCATGTACTGAATTCCATAAATAGGGTCCAAAATCTTCCTCGGGATTTTTGCCAATTAATTCTTTTAGATGGCTTTGTTGTGCCGATGCCTACACGCACTTGGATCTTGAGCCTAGTATGTCTTGTGTTAGCGTTTAATTTGTTTCAGGTTGAACTGAGTCCAATCCTTGTTAGACAAAAAGGTGTTTCAGTTTTGAAGCCATTTGTAATGGTTTCAAAAATTTTATTCGAGTTGGGCTTATCCATCGCCCTCTTCGATCTGCTATTTAATTTGCAAACCATCCTCTTTCCTTTCCATCGGTTGCCTTGCTTGTGAGAGTGTTTGTATACTGACTTTCTTCTCCTGGAACCATGGTAGAAGGTTAAAGTTAGGTACTCTGAGTGATTTGTGTAGTAAACTTTCATTCACTTGCTCTCATTCCAAGTAATAATTTTTTGCTCACAACCAGCGACGGCTGATCTTGTTGTTGGCTCTTCCTCCTTGCCCTGTTTTTCTTGCACTGTAATAGGGATGATACTAGTTTTGGTCTGGATGTTTTGATTGGCTTAATTCTATTGGGTTTTAACACAAATCATCATCAACAGTGTATGCTGTGGAAAATATCACTACCGCCCGATGAACCCTCTTCCCATCACACTATGTAATAACTGAATCACGATGTAAAACCACTTCTATTAACTGAACCACAGCTATCAAAAACAAGTCCAGCAGCCAAACCAGCTGAAGTGGCTATACAAGATTCCACGGAAGATTCATTCATAAAACCAGCTGAACCACAATTTAACACCTGGAACAGCAAAAGGCATTCCAAATGTAACCACTTGCAACAGCTGTCATATTCGTCAAAATTTCATGCATGCAAAAACTAAATTAACAACCCGTAACATTTTAACCGGCAATATACACAATTTCACAAGCTCACATCAAACTAGTGTTCAAACTCGAAAAATGTGAGCCATAGGCAGCCATTTGCATTCTAATAAACTATTCACAACCAAAGTCACATACAATGATACATGGTCAAAAAGAGCCAATTCCTTGAGTTTCAAGGGATGAAAGCTAGAGTACTCAGGGGCGGCTCAATATATTTAGGGGCCTAAGACGAACTCACCAAGAAAGACCTTTTTTTTTAATAATAATAAAAAAATCTTAGTAAGTGCAAAATACTTTAAAAATTTATTTAAAAATAATTCATATGTTATAGAGATGGGCGTTTCTAATGGTATGTTGTAGACAATCCATACTTAAAAACTAAATTTGATTTTTCAAGAATGGCAATAAGAGAGAAGTTTTGAGACAAGGTATGGGAGGTTGGCATCAGGTGACAATCAACCAAAAAAAAGAAATTGCATTAATACAGACTCACAAATCACACATATAGAGACCATGCAGACTCTGAAACAACAGTTTCAAAAGTTATCGGACTTTCTTGATCCAGCCTTTAGATAATCAATATTTATAAATTTGATTCCAATCATAATAAAACTTAAGCATTTGATCATAATTCATAACAACTGACAATATCTCTAGCTCTTTTTTTCTATTGTTATGTTTTACAACCAGCTGATCTCATGTCGATGCCTTCAACTGGGAGGAACAAAAAATTGCCAGCAATTAAGTCCTCCTAATGCACTCACAAATCAGCTTTTTCTGGAGGGAGAAAGGGAAAAAATCTTTCTCGAAGCATCAAAATCGCATCTTGAGCTTCCTTTTGACTCAGATGAGCATATATTGACACCGTGACAATAGAACGAACACATTACAGACAATAACTTTTCTCCTACTCTACGAGCTCCCACAAACTGCAATGCTAAAACTGCCGTCCGTTCTGCAGAGTAATCGCCAGTTTGTCCCAAAATTTCAGATAAAAAAAAAGAAGAAAATTCATGCACATGACCGCTACCAAGCAAAGCGACGTGCTCCAATGTTCTCATCGGATGACTAATCGATTAGCAACATAAAAAGATGAGGGATAAAAGGAGGAATTTCTTGAGAGACCAAAGAGGAGGAAGCGGACCTTCTTTTCCATGGACTACATGAAGTACTCCACCAGCACCATAAATCGCTGCTGCTCTTCCGCCCCTTCTATCCCCATCTTTATTCCCACGAACCCTTGGGCGGTTTTCAGTGTTGCTCTCTGCGTACTGCAGTGGGCCTTTCTTTGGGCCGAGGTCTTAGGCGGCAATTTCAATCGCCCAAGTAGAGATGGGCATCGGGCCGTACCGAGCTCGGCCCGGCCCAGGCCCACCGGGCCATAGACTAAACGGGCCGTGCCTGACCCGGCCTGTTACTAAACGGGCCGTGCCTGGCACGGCCCGCTTAGCCTAAAAGCTAAGCCCGGCCCGGCCCGAGGCCTGTGGGGTGGCGGGCCGTGCCGGGCCCTGGCACGAGACGGGCCGTGCCTGGTACAGCTCGTATGGCAAAAAAAAAATAGCCGTTACGGACCGTGCCAGGCACGAAACGGACCGTGCCAGGCACGAAACGGGCCGTGCCTGGCACGGCCCGTCTGGCTACCAAAAAATAGCCGTTACGGGCCGTGCTTGGCACGGCCCGTCTGGCAAAAAAAAAAAAAAACCGTTGCCATAATGGCTATTTTTGGTTTTTACCTAAAATACCCCTCCCAACAATCATAAAACGGCTAATTTGAGGGGTATTTTGGGAAAACAATATTTGGAGTCCTATAAATACCCCCTTTCCTCCCTCATTCTCACCACACCAAACCAACTCTTCTCTCCTTCTCTACTACTACTATTTCTCTCTTCTAGCAATATTTAGCAAGTGCTATTCTAGCAATTTAATTTTTAGCTTGCATTCAGCAAGTGTTCAAGTGCTACACAAGAGGAGGTTCTTGTTGAGAAGAGAAGGAGGTTCTTGTTGAGAGCACAAGAGGAAGCTCACAAATCTCGGCTCTACCTCTGGTCCTCTATTCAATCCCTCCTTGTGGTTAGTTTTTATTTTTTGCATTCATCAATTTAGATATGTCATCTTTTGAAGAAAGTCATTTTGGTATTCCTCCTGTTTCTGAGGGAGAAGAAACTAATCCCCAACCCCATGTTCCTAGTTCCTCTAGAACTAGTGAACCGAGTGAAGATCAAACCTCTTCTCGTAAGAGGACTAGTGCTGTATGGAATGAATTTGATAGAATTATGGTTGATGGAGTCTGGAAAGCAAAATGTAAAAAATGCGCCAAACTTTATAGTTGTAGTAGTAGTGGGGGAACATGCCATTTAAAAAGACATCAAGAGAGTCATAGGATGCATGATTCTCGTCTTCAAAATACCCTTAATATACAAGGGGGATCACTTTTAGGTAATTTTGCATATAATCATGAAAATCAAAGAAAAGCACTTGTAAAATGGATAGTTAAGGATGAATTACCTTTTAGTTTATGTGAATCTTTTAATTTTGAAGAATATGTTCAATTAAACCTACAACCTGCTTACAAAAGAACTAGTAGGCGTACATTTAGAAGAGTAGCTATGACTAACTTTTTAGCAATGAGACAAAGTTTAATTGAAACACTCTCTACTTTAAATGTAAAAGTTTCATTAATTTCTGATATTTGGTCAGCATCTGCAGGTAGTAATTGTTTTATTGCAATTACTGCTCATTATATTGATAATGATTGGCAATTAAATAAATGTATTCTTGCTTTTCGTGCTTTTGATTTTCCACATTCTGGGCAACAAATTTCAAATGCCATTTATCAAACTGCATGTTCATATAATATTAATGATAAAATTATGTCTATTACTTTTGATAATGCATCTAATAATAATTCTGCTGTTACATTATTAAAGGACTCATTGCATCCCATGTTAAATAGAAATTTATTGCATATTAGATGTGCATGTCATATCTTAAATCTTTCTGTTCAAGCTGGCATGGGCATGATTCAAGATGCCATTTCAAAAATTAGAAATGCAGTTTCTTTTATTCATGCTTCAAGATCAAGACTTCAAGAATTTAAGGAATTATGTATAAATCATGGTAAACGTTTTAAAAAATTTAAACTTGATGTAATTACTCGTTGGAACTCAACATATAGCATGATACATGATGCATACCCATATAAAACTTATTAAGTGCATATATTAATAATCGTGGATTAGGCTTTACATTGACTGAAATTGATTGGAATAAAGGAAAAATTTTGGAAGATTTTTTCTTAGTTTTTATAATGCTACTAATGTTCTTTCTGGTATTTATTATCTAACTTCATGTTCATTTTTACAACAAGCATATATGATTAGTCAAAAATTTGCAGAACATAGATATGATGATGTTTTAATGTCTATTATTGAACAAATGGAATCTAAATGGAATGAGTATTGGGACAAGATATGTCCTATGCATAACTTAGCTGTTGTATTTGATCCAAGAGTTAAATTGAATGGCGTACTAATTTTACTTGATGCATATTGTGAAAATATGATTCAAGATCCTGAACCTGCTAAAATTGAGGTAAAACAACTTCTTTATGATATTTATGCTATATATGATGAAAAGATTCGTGGATCTAGATTTTCCGTACAAAGCTCTATTTCTTCTTCTAGTAGTTCTCGTTCGTTATCTATTTTTTCATTCATTGCACAGAGAAAACACACACATGCTTCAAGTTCATCTTCATCTTCTTCATCTTTAAGTAGTGAACTAGAATTTTATTTACGAAATGATCTTCAGTCTGCATATAATGAAAATCAAATAGAGAGTCTAGATGTATTATCTTGGTGGAAGAGTGTTAAAAATCAATATCCTGTTATGTCTGCAATTGCACGCGATATTTTAGCTGTGCCGATGTCCACAGTAGCATCGGAATCCGCTTTTAGTGCAGGTCGGCATGTTCTTGACGAAAAGAGAAGTAGGATGACTGGCGAAACGGTTGAGATGCTTCTCTGCTTCAAAGATTGGTTGGATGCTAAGGCGAGACTTCAAGATAAAGGTGGACATGATACAACATCCTCTGATGATGATGATACAAAACTACTGAATAGTGAATACTGATGATTAGTAAGATTTTGATCATTTATTTTTATTTCTTAATTTTTTATAATTGTATATTTTTATTTTTTTAATTATTAAAGTGAGTCATCTCTATTTTTTTTCCTTTCTTATTGTATTCTGGAGGTCAGACCAAGGTCCAAACCTCCCTTCATGTACCATTTTGATTTAAATTAATAAACTAGTAGGGGTCTATGCCAAACCCCACACCATTAAGGTGGCTTTATATTAATAAATCTTTAGTTTCCAATATTTATTAATTTATTAAAAAAAATTTATTCCCATTTATTTTAAGGGGGACGAGCCGTGCCTGGCCCGGCCCAGGCCCAGTTCAGGCCCTTATGGGCCGTTCCGGGCTGGTTCGCGGGCCGTGCCGTGCTTGGCCCACGAATCGTGCCAGCCCAGGCCCTTATGGGCCGTGCCAGGCTGGCTCGCGGGCTGTGCCGTGCTTGGCCTACGAATCGTGCCAGCCCAGGCCCTTATGGGCCGGGCCGGGCTCGGCCCGCGGGCCAGGAATTCGTAATCCAGCCCGGCCCCCTTTTATGGGCCGTGCTAGGTAGGGCCGGGCCATAGGCGGCCCGGCCCAATGCCCATCTCTACACCTAAGGATTAGGTCGGCCCTGATGATCTAGATCAGAGTCCACAAAAGCCAGCCATTCAACAACCCGTAGATGAATTCCAAAGATGAATCCCACACTTTTAGGGGGCGTTTGGTAACCCCAACAGGATCACCACGGTGATCTAAGATCTCCAGTGATCCGAATGCTGGGATGATTTGATCCCAATAATCTAAGATCAATGTGTTTGGTAGGTCATGGTCCAGTGATTAAAAATCTTCGGATATTCATGAGTAACTTGTTTGGTATGGTACGGAGATCCAAGATCACCGACCACATAATACCACAAATATCCCTGATATATTTTAGATAGATTCTTTATGTATTTTTAATTCTCATGAATTAAAAATATAAGTCAATATGCTAACTCCTATAATAGCTCCATAATTTTATCACATATTTTACTTTTAGTAGACCTTATCATATATTTATTAATCATATAAAATATATTATAATAAAATATTAATATATTTATCAATATATTAATTATTAATATATTCTATAAAAATATATTTATTACTCCTATAAAATATTAATCTTATAAAAATATGTTATTTTTTATTATAGAATTAATATTTTTATTTATACTTATAATAGATTTTTTAATACTGATAATTATTTTGATTAGAAAAATACGGTAAATAGAAGTAATATATTAAATATTTTTATTATATAAATATAAAATATAATAATATATTTCTACTATAATTTAAAATTATCCTTCAATAATAATATAATAATAATAATATGATTAGTAATATATTATAATATAATATATATCATTAATATAATATATAATATCAACATAATATTATATATATATAACATTGATATAATATATTGATGGTATATTGATATATCAATTTTTCTGCTAAATTGAAGAGTATTTTTATCTTTAATTTTCAACCCAGGATCACTGCCCTGGGGTGATCTTATATTCCCGACCTCAAAGATAGGTATCCAATCACCGAATTGGGTGGTGATTTGAAGAGTGGAAGTGATTTATGATTACCACCACGTATGATCATCATGGTGCAACGAAACGCGATGATCTCATCATCTCCACCCACATCACCTTTAATCCTGGGACGATCACCCCATACAAACGCCCCTGGCCCTCCTGTTATCAAAAACCTTATCACATACAAATTGACAAGGAGAGAAACCGCTAGGGGTGGCAATCGGGTCGGGTAGGACATAAACAGGTCGCGTCAAATGCAAGTTGGGTTAGAAAATCATAAACCTGAATCCGACCTGTTTATTAAACAGGTTAGGAATTATAACCTGAACCCGACCTATTTATTAAATAGGTAACCCGACCCAACCTGTTTAACCTATTTAATAAATAGGTTTTAATACGTCAAGAAAGGTAGAGAAAGATGAAAACCCTAATGTAGATTGGAGTTGAGAACAAGGAGAAGAGTGCTCACCCGGGCACAGAACTCACACTGATCGGAGAAGCACTGCATCCGAACTCCCGATCTGGAAACGAACTCACCCTTTCTTTTGGTTTGAAAAGGGCTCTGGAAACGAACTCCCGATCTGGAAGTTTGGAACCGGCCCTCCCCGCGCTCCCTATCCCCATCCGGTACCGATCTAACCCCTTAGCCCTAGGCCGCCGCCGCCGTAACCCTCCAACCCTAGGCTCGCTAGCCGGCACCGCAGGATATAGTACATCCCTGGCGCCCCTAACCGGCGCCATAGGCGGCGACGGCGGCAGGGGCGAGAGGGGGGACCGAGGCGCCGTAGGCGGCGAGAGGGACGACGACGACAGGGGCGGGAGGGGGGACCGGGATGCCATAGGCGGCGAGAGGGGTGACGGCGGCGAGGTAATCGTAGACAAGAAGCTGGCCCGGGAAGGGATGGACCACGCGGGTGGGGTCGATCTCGGTGATCTTCTTCCAGCGTTCCTGGAGGCGAAGGCGCTCGAGCTGGGCTACGCCGAGGCCTCGCTGAGGGGGGCGCTTAGGGGCCGCCGCCTTGGGCCTGGAGGTCTTCCTTGGCTTCGGCCTCATCGGGGAGGAGTCTTTGGCCATGGGAACTTAGGGTTTGGTTTGTTTAATGGGTAAACGGTCACAGGTTATCTGATTCAACCCGACCATATATTAAACGGGTTAAACAATTAGACATCTAAAATTTGTATCCAACCCAATTAATAAATAGGTTAAACGGATCAACCTATTTACGATCCGAATTTATTTAGGCCAAATCCAAATCTAATTATGGCGGGTCGAATACGGACCGGATTGGTGGATCAGATCATATGTTGCCATCCATAAGAACCGCACGTACCACGGAGGATACTACCGAGGCAGAAGTTTTTTTCTTCTTTTAAGAAAAAAAAAAAGCAAATCCCACGTCACTCCCCTCTCCCACGTTCTCTCGCTTCCCTCTGGTTTGAAGGTATGCTCTCTCGTCTGCTGCTCTTATTAGTCGCCAATTCTCAGTTGAAGTAGATCAAATTTAGGGCTTCGTTTCCTCTCGGGTCATTGAATTAGGGTTTGGAAGGGTTCTAAACCCCTCCCTGTCGATCGCAAGTTGTCGAAAAAACTGTTCTTTTAGTCAGATATCTAATTTGGGTATGTTTTTTCTGCAATCCAGGATCGGACTGCGTTGAAAAAAGAGTCGATTTTATGCGAATTTCAGGGGGTCTATATCCCTGAGCTCTTTAGTTTTTTTGTATGTGGCTTCAAGATTGAAGCAATGGCTTCTCCTTCTTCCTTTGCTACTCTGGGAAGCGTGAGGCCCAAACCATTAGCCGTCTTCGAGGTCTCTCCCCTGCCTGTGTCCGTTCAGAGAATTCACGTCATTTCTAGGGTTAGTTTCGGTTGTGTTGGCGATGCACCGCGATGGTCTCGTGCGCCTGGCCGAGTCTGTAGGTGTCTGGTCACCACCGACTTGATCGAGAAGGGAATTCCCTTTGCTCCAGAATCCACTTTTAGGGGTAGTAGTGGTAGCAGAGAAGATGATGCGGATATTGTCCTTAAGCCTTCTCCCAAGCCTGCATTGAAGGCCCGGGCGAATGGGCCTGCTGATCCTGTGAATTCAGCATTGTGGTCTCCAGACCAAGTTGTTCGCGATAAGAGACCAGGGATCACAGAGAAAGACAGAGGGAAAGTGATAGAGTCACTTGGGGAGGTCTTGGAGGAGGCACAAAAACTTGAGACAGTGAAGCCAAGCAGATTGGTTGGGAAAGAGATTAGGGACAATGATAAGTCTAATGGTAGCTCTAGACCTAGTAGACCAGTGAACACAACTGCACAGACGAGGAAGTCAAAGACGTTAAAGAGGGTGTGGCGAAAGGGGAACCCTGTGGCAGATGTGCCGAAGGTGGTTCAAGAACTTCTGAGGGTTGAAAAAGAGAAAGGAAAAGAGAAAGGTCCTTCTCCAGTGACAGAGGCGAAGAAATCAGAAGCTCTTCCAGCTGCACCTTTGCGACCTCAAGTGTCTTCACCATCCCAAGCTGTTCCAAAGCTACAAGCAAAGCCTGCTGTTGTTCCACCTACACCTCCTGTGTCCTCTGAAGTAAAGAAACCTGCTAACATGAAAGACCGGAAACCAATTCTCATAGATAAGTTTGCTTCCAAGAAGCCAGTTGTTGATCCCATTCCAGCAGAAGCATTATTAGCCCCGACAAAACCAGTGAAAGGACCTCCTCCATCAAAGGCCAAAGAAGAGCGCCGCAAGAAATCAAGTGCAGCTGGGGGTTTGCGTAGGCGCCTGGTGGATGATGGTGAGATACCTGATGAGGATGCTTCAGAACTTGATGTGCCTATTGCTGGTGTAACAGAGGTGAGGAAAGGTAGGAAATGGCGTAAGGCAAGTCGGAAGGCTGCAAGACTTGAGGCAGCTAAAGCTGCAGCACCTGTTAAAGTAGAGATCCTTGAGGTGGGTGAAGAGGGCATGTTGACTGAGGACCTGGCTTATAACTTAGCAGTCAGTGAAGCATATATCCTTGGGTATTTATACTCCAGAGGAGTAAAGCCCGATACAGTGCATACTCTGGATAAAGACATGGTCAAGATGATATGCAAGGAATATGATGTGGAGGTAATAGAAATAGATCCGGTAAGAGTGGAAGAGATGGCAAAGAAAAAAGAAATGCTAGATGAGGAGGATTTGGACATGTTGGAAGATAGGCCTCCAGTTATTACAATAATGGGTCATGTCGATCATGGAAAGGTATTATCTTCTGAGCACTATTGGTGTCTTTTACTTGCTTTTATTTAGGGCAGTGTTAAGTCTTAGTATCTACCTTCATTATAACTTTTGTTTCTTGTACTTTGCATTGGCAGACAACACTGTTGGACTATATTCATAAGAGCAAGGTAATTCCATAATCTTTACTCGGCAGCATGTTTCTATTAGTTTACATGTAGTTTCCCATGCATATATTGCAAAGCTTAAAATGTGTGCATCATTTCCATGTTTCTGTTTCTATGGCTTTGTTGAAATGATAAGGTCTGACCATTGGTATTTACAGGTGGTAGCCTCTGAAGCAGGTGGAATAACCCAAGGTATTGGAGCATACAAAGTTCTCGTCCCGGTTGATGGAAAGCCTCAGCCCTGTGTCTTTCTTGATACTCCAGGGCATGAGGTATGTGTGATTTCAGTTGCTATGCCGACCTATTTTAGTTTTGGCCCATATTATCTTTCTACATATAAATTTTAGATTGCTTTGGTTTTCAACACTTTGTGAAGTAGAAGTATGTAACTTAAAATGTTAAGCTTCATCATCAATACATCTTCATCAACATATGATTTATTGTTAAAAATCTGGATTTTTACAGGCCTTTGGTGCTATGAGGGCACGCGGAGCAAGGGTGACTGACATTACCATCATTGTGGTGGCTGCTGATGATGGAGTGCGCCCCCAAACAAATGAGGCAATAGCTCATGCCAAGGCAGCCGGTGTGCCTATTATAATAGCCATAAATAAGGTATGATAATTAATCTCTAGGATTATTTTCATGTTCAGTATTATGTCTTCGCAAAATTTTTTCTCACATCTGGTAGTTGTCGTACCCAGATAGATAAGGATGGAGCTAATCCAGAATGTGTTATGCAAGAACTTTCTTCCATTGGCCTTATGCCAGAAGTGTGGGGTGGTGACATCCCAATGGTTCAGGTTGCTTCCCCCACGATGACCTATAAATATTATCTCGTCTTTCTGTGCTGCTTGAAAAACTAGCGAGAGTTGATATTTAGTTATTACCTAAATCAGATAAGTGCTCTTAAAGGAGACAATATCGATGAACTATTGGAAACTGTCATGCTTGTTGCTGAGGTATGTGAATTTATCTTGATTTCTGTTTATTTGCTTCTTCTAACAATTTGACTTTCTTCATGAACATGTGACCTTATTCATTTTTCTTTATTGTAAAGCTGCAAGAATTGAAGGCGAATCCTCATCGAAATGCAAAGGGCACTGTCCTTGAGGCAGGTCTTGATAAAACAAAGGGATCCACTGCCACATTGATTGTGCAGAATGGAACCCTTAAAAAGGGTGATGTTGTTGTGTGTGGTGAAGCCTTTGGAAAGGTTAGCTTTCTGAATGAACACTGGCTTTGCATCTTCTAAGAGAAAAGCAAATGGTGACTTATTGGCAGTTTTACATTCCACAAAATTTCAAAATTCTGCAGTATGTGTAGGTCTTGTTTCTGTTTTGACTGATAGGCCTGACAGCCCATGAACAAATTCTTTCAAACGAGCAGGTTCGTGCTATGTTTGATGATAGAGGAGGCCGTGTTGACCAAGCTGGACCATCTATGGCTGTGCAGGTTTATTTATTCTCTTCTCAAGTCTACCGTTTGTGTGCTTCTTTTTGATCATCATCAATTGATTTTTAAAATCTTTAAAAGTGGAAAATCCCATTGTTGTCTGGTTTGATCACCTTTATGAACATGAGGGAACTAGTTTTGGTTTGATTCTTGCATCCTAAAAGTCTTCTTCTCTTGGGCACATGTAACTGGAGAATGCATTGCATATAGAGGACGTATGTGTAGCCTTGTTTTGACAAAAGCCTGTTTGGCACAACATTATAGTATGGCATGCTGCTTTTATGCTATTTTCATGAGAGATTGGTAGGTTACTTACACATGTTATGTGTCAAAGTGAAATCAGTCCAATGATTAGCGAACTATTTAAATATAATTTATAATATATTCCCCCTTTTCAGTCAAGGTCACTGTAAGGCTTGGCAGTCCCTTGCTTATGATTTCCAGGCATTAAAGCCTTCATGTAAAACTATTATTCAACTTAAAATTATGGATTAATTCCACTGAGGAATTCAGTTATACTTCTAGTAAATTGAATGGTTAAGATACTCTGGGCTGCCTCACTAGAAGGGACAAACAAATTAAAGAAGATTCTTTCATCTCTGGGTTTAGCAGAGCATTAATTGCTGGTAAATAACTGGCAGAGTATTTTTCTTTCATCAGAATTTGTGATGTTTTGCATACTAATGTTATGCCGATACAGTTACTAGTGTTTAAATTTGACATGGATAAGAAGTTTTGCACATAATAAACCTTTAAAATAACCCAAGAATAGAAGAATTAAAAAAATAAATTCTAGATCTTGATTGTCATTATTTTCTAAAATCGGTAGATGTTAGGTGATGATGTATCATTTTTATAATAGAAGTTTCCAACCTTGCAGATTTCTCATGCCTATGTGGTACATTATTGTTAGCATCATCACTCATTATCGTTTGGCCTTGTATAGTTTTCATTGTCAGACCAATTGTCCAAACTTATGGATTATTACAATTGAATCTTTCAATAAGCTTGCATTTTTGTAAAGCAGAACTATTCATGGCAAGACTGATGATTTGAGGATTTCATGGGGCATAGGTTGCACTGGTTTCGCGCTTGAGTCTCCCACTTTTTTTTTGGTCTTGGGAGTCTTGGTTTTTCGCTATCAGCTAACCTTGTCATCCACAACCTAAGAGACACCAAATGAACATGTATTTCCCTCTTGATTCTTCATCATCAAATGAATCTTCAAGAATGTTGATTGAGTAAATTAGTCTTACTCAGAAAACCAGAAGCTAAATCCTGAAGGTACACAGGTAGTTATTTGTTTTATCAAACTATCGGCTCTGGAGAAAAGAAAAGTCTTCCCCTGCAAATGACTTGTATCAACAAATTTTTCTTCCACAAATAGTGATAGTATGCCCTCCAGAGATCAGTTATTATAAAACATATTACTCTGTAAGATTAAGTAGGTGATTAAACAGATGGGACCTTCTTGATGGATGAGTTTTCAAATATTCTTCAGGTGATGGATCTGCCAGAGATTAGTTATTGTAAAACATGCGACTTGGATAAGTAGATGATTAAAAAGATGGGACCTTTTTGGTGAGTGAGCTTTCAAATATTCTTCGGGTGATGGAAAGATTGATGATCCAAAAAAAAGTGCTAAAATGATTTGGATTATGTGATTTGTGCTTTATTTTTTCTCAAGAGTTTTTCCCTTAACACTTCCAATTTTATAATTATCTTGTTTGCTGTTCTCAATTGCTCTAACATTATTTTCTATTTTTTTGGTTCCTATTTTATTCTGCAGGTAATTGGCCTGAGCAGTGTTCCTATTGCTGGTGATGAATTTGAGGTTGTTGACTCCCTTGATATTGCACGTGAAAGGGCAAATGCATGTGCAGAATCATTAAGGGTTGCACGAATATCTGCAAAGGCCGGGGAGGGAAAGGTCACTCTCTCTTCGATTGCTTCTGCGGTTTCAGCTGGAAACAGTCTGGACTAGATATGCATCAGCTAAATATTATTCTGAAAGTTGATGTTCAGGTATGCTATGCGAACATGCATCATGCCTTACAGTGCTTATTCATCTTAATATATTGAGTAAAAAATAAAAACCTCTCAGAGATTAGGGTTAAATTACACTTACATGTAATCAAGGTTCGTGGTACCGATGGTACCGACGTACCGGTCGGCTTCGGTAACGGTACGGTACCGGTGCCGAACCGAGCCGAACCGAGCCGAACCGATACCGTACCGATAGGGCACATTCGGCCTGGTTTCGACCCCATCGTCGTTTTTTTTTGGAGTTCTTTCACTTTTGGATATTTTTTTTGATGTTTTTATGTTTAGGTTTAAGGTTAAAACTAGATGATGCAACTTATTACTTCCAAATAATTCAAATAATGAGATGAAGAACATAAAATATTTTCAAATTAAGATACAATCAATTACATACATTTAAAGCACTCTCGGATATCTAAAATCGGGTCGAGTGGCGACGCTTCTCGTCAATATCTGGATCATCAGTATAATATGGAGGCAGATCAACCCATCCCTCTAACCAAGCGGCATTGTAGTCTTGTATGCTCAATCCTCGAGGAATGCGCGTCGGATCATAAGAACTCTCGGATCTCTCGCTGAAGCTCTGGCTCTGAGAGGTGTCTTGATAAGGGGCCCATCCGAATATGCCGGCACCAAAATCCGACCCGTAAGACCCTCCGGGCTGCGCAGGGTAGTAGCCACCGGAAGATGACTCCGATGCACCATATCCATAGGCTGGCTGAGGCCGCGGATAATAGGAAGACTCGGAACTTGATACATCAATGGATCCGACTCCACATGGGAGGTCATCTGCAGCTGCATCCTGGCCTCTTTGAACGACCTCGAGGAGCTCTTCTTCGATATGCAATAGTATCCGACCGGCTATATCAGACGGCCTACCGTGGTCCGTATCTTGTATAGCATGCGTAAACTGAGACTCACCGGTGTATCGAAAATCTCCCTCCGGCTGTGTCTCATAAGTAGTACCATACTGTCCTCTACTTCCTCCATGGCTAGTAGATCCATCACCACCAGAACCTTCATCGCTGCTGGTCCAAGTCTCCTCCTCACACTCTCCATTGGGGCCCTTTCCCTTTCTTTTCTTCTTTGCTGGGATTGACGCCCTCCTGATCGAGTCGACTGGGTACTAGAGCGTTCTCGTCCTTGGCATGAGAGGATCATCTCTCTGAACGGGAGCATCGTACCAGTCATGCGGTGACTGGCTCCCTCTAGCCACGTCATATTCAGCTGTAGGAGTGCGTGGAATTGTTGCGCTCAGCCCATTGCTGTGGATCGACCATAGCCTCGGTGGCTATGATTCTGGCTGGTCGTCGAGGCGATCCTGGCTCATCAAGCTCGGGCTCGTGCTGCTGGGCCGCAAGCCAGTCGAGCATAGGATTATCATCATCATCTGTAAAAGTCCTATAGATGGGATTTGCATACTTGAGCTCCACTTCCTCCTGAATGCATTTTATCCTCAACCGCAGATTGTAGTGCACATAAACTAGGTCGTTGAGGCGCTTTTGTGTCAAACGGTTCCTCTGTTTGCTGTGGATGAGGCCGAAGGTGGACCAGTTGCGCTCACAGCCACTCGAGGAGACCGTTTGGGAGAGGATCCGGATAGCTATCCGCTTAAGATTTTTTGCGGGATCCGCCAAAATGAATCCACCATTCAACTGCAAAAATATTGAAGATAATTACATTTTACATATATGATGGCCTCATAGTTGAAGATAATTCAGATGCAGAGGTGTCTTGCAGATTTGTATTGTACCTGGATTCATAGTTGTCTTGCTCACGACAGCTGGTCGCTGTCCAAAGCTATGGCTGCCCTCTCTAAATAATTTGGTCTGTGGAAAGAAGCTTGTTGTAGTATGTCAATAATATAAGATCCGATATATTTACATATGTTACTAAATCATAGTTATCTCTTCTATACATGATGCGGCGACTTCTGGATCAGGCTCCATCTTATAAATATCATTACGCAGAGCCATGAAGAAGTTCATCATCCATACCAATTCCACTCTCGTATTGAAACCGAGGATTCAGATAGTATGCTGCACATAGATGACACCATCTTAGTATCATTATACAAATATATCAATCAGTATAATTATCAATATTATCGCTTACCTGCTAGATGCAATTCCCTACCCATTTGGGCTCCCCACCGCTGCTCATGATGTCGATGTACTCCTGGGCATGGGCTACATCTGCCTCCATGATCTGAGCCTTTGCCTTCTCCATCATGTGATACAAAAAGCCCATCTGGGGGTACCTCTCGCCTATCCACGGCCCGCAGCACTTGATATAATGGTTTGATAGCCTTGACTATCGCATTGGCCCGGCTGCCAGAATGACTGCCTGTTTACCAAGTCTTCCATTCTGCTTCCTTCAGTGCCGGCCTGGGTATATCTACTTTCCTGCCACTCGGGACTGACAAACATTTGACGTAGGGCTCCTTTCTTCTCGATAAGGCTATCAAGTGTAATGTAATTCGTAGCAAACCGTGTGACTCCTGGTCTAAGAATTTCTCCCCCTGCATACTTTCTCATTAATGAAAGAACCCAAGTATGGCTATAAATATACCTGGTGATGCGTTGGGCTATCTCCACCGTATGTTGCACCCTACGGATCTTTCCAATTGTCCATCAGGATGAGGTCGATGCAATGTGTAGCACATGGGGTCCAGAAAAATTTGTGGTCGCCGCTCCATCAAGACCTGCCCGGCCAACTTATATTGCGGCCCGTTATCAGTGACGACCTGCACGATATTCTCCTCTCCAATCTGGATCAATCACCTCCTCCATAAGTCCGAGGATGTATGAGGCGTTGTGCACCTTATCCGAAGCATCAACTGACTTGTGGAAGAAGGTCTTCGTATCACCAGTATGTCAGAAAGTTTGATGATGGCCCGCTTGTCGGACCGGTCCAACCATCACACATCAGAGTGAGCCCATATGTGGGCCACTTGCTCTTATATTGAGCCAATCCAATTCTCTAGCTCCTCCTTATTATTGTCAAGAAGCTCACCGTAGATGTCCCTCGGGCCTGGAGGATCGACACCTGGGACCGGCAGACTGTATGGCAGAAATGGCAGACTTGTAGTATGTATTGTTTGCAGCATTCGCTGGAATGTGGCTGAAGTGGAACCAGGATCCAATAGCTTGCCACATAATCCTTCTTCTTCTCCTTCTTTCCACATTGTGTCTACCCTTTGCTGCTTCGAAATCTCTCCTGGGGGAAGGCATTGCGGATCTACATCATGGATTGACGCACCTGGTGGAATCCCTCTGGAAAGACTTCTTTCGGCCACCAAAAACCACCCAGGATAGATGCAATCCGGCTAACGTCCTCTGCCCTCGCCCTTCCTGATTGAGGTGTCCTTTGAAACTCTGGAGTCTTGTCTGGCTTTCCACCAGAACCGGCGCCCGACTCGAAAAAGAGGGCCCAAAACGAGGCCCGATTGCCTCCGCCCACCTTCCTCCTACTGCCACCGGAATTACATCTAGACTCGCCACCGCTCATGGCAGCCTGGGAATTCTGGTGCACTCCTCCTCATCTGGACCCTTCGAACCTCCTGTGACGTCCATCAAGGTGATAGGAAGGTGCTTCTGCAGCTTGCGGTTTCCACCTCCGCCTTTCTGCTTGCAGCCCTCTCCTTGGGCTGCTTTGATCTCAGCGAGATTTTTCCTTATCAAGCTGACGGCGCTCGGTGGGCAACTCCGGAGCACTGCAGATATCTCCACGGAAATTACCGGCTAAGTGCTTGCTTAATCTGGTTACCCCTCCTCCTTTGAAGACTTATGTGGCAATAATTGCCACTTGAAACTGGTGCCGTCACCCGAGCATCTTCCCACGCCTCCCAGCGCAAATATTCTACGCTCTTGCGGTTACCCTCTCCTTGACGGCTCCATTCCTACAATCACATTAATTTTTTTCCAATTTCTATTTTTTTATAATTAAAAATTAATGTTTTAAATTTTTTAATTAAATTTTAAATTATATAAATTCTGTAAAAACAAAAGTTAATGTCATCATTAACATCGTCCATATATCGACAACATATAAAAAATTCAAGACGAAATGGAATCATTGAATCATTTCTATTTTTTGGCAATTTTTGACTTAATTTTTTTAAGCAATTTAAATGAAATATTAAAAAAACAATGTAGGGGAAAGAAATTTTACCTTATTTATTTTTGCTGGATTTTTCTTCAAGAAAAACGACGCTCTCCGACCTTTCTAATTTTTTTTCATGCCTTTCTCTTCTTTTCCTCCTTTCTCTCTGCCTTTCCTTCACCTAAGCTGATGGATTTGGCTTCAGCATTCGGTCGGCTTTTATAGCCAACCGTTGAGGCACTGTGGCACTTTGAAAAGTGCCACTGTGAGCCACAGCGCGGCACTTTCGAAGTGCCGCACGAAGTGCCGCACCGGCACTTTCGTTCGAAGTGCCGCACCGGCACTTTCGTTCGAAGTGCCGCACCGGCACTTTCGTTCGAAGTGCCGCACCGGCACTTTCGTTCGAAGTGCCGCACGGCACTTTCGTTCGAAGTGCCGCACTGAGCGGCACTTTTGAAAGTGCCGCACTGAGCGGCACTTTCAAAGTGCCTCTGGCCAGCGCTGTGGCACTTTCAAAGTGCCTCTAGCCACAGCGCTGGCACTTCTTTCCAGCACCGAACCGGTGCGAACCGGCTCGGTTCGCACCGGTTCAAGCTCATACCGGTGCGAACCGAGCGGTTCACCGGTTCGAGCATGTACCGGTGCGAACCGGCTCGGTTCGCACCGGTTTGAGCAACGAACCGAACGGTTCCGACCCAATTCGGAACCGTTTTATATCCCGGAACCGGACCGGTGCCAGTCGGTACCGGTCCGGTTCGGGCTGAACCGACCGGTACAGGTCGGTTCAGTAGACCCTGCATCTAATAGTATGAAAAACCTATACTTATCCTTTGAGATTTATTTTTATTCAACACTTTAACCCATAACTTAACAGAATGTTAGTTGAACTGTTAACCTTAAATGGGATCCAAATGGCACATTAGGAAAAAATTAAAATGACCCAAATAACGTTACATGACATAACAACTATCCAATAATCTAAGAAAAAGTATGTATCCTCCTCCTCACTCAAGAAAAATTTTGACTTTTTATATGAGATAAATGGATTCACTAATGCCGTTAATTTAACTGGACGTAAGTGTAGGTTTTACAAATTGTTGGGGTTAATTATAATAAACGTAAACCTCGGGGATTTTTTGTAATTTACTCTAATATATTTCTTCATTGTCCATGTATTTAAAGCAAAATTGACATATGGTTCAGCATTCATGTTATCATCACATTTCCAATTGACTTGATAGCACTTTCATCAATCATAGGGTTCAATTGAAGCCATCAGACAT
>NW_024068893.1:0-86875 GCF_009389715.1 Phoenix dactylifera | reverse complement strand
TTCAGGGCTGAAAGAGCCACCTCCTGGCTCAGGTTCCGAACTTCCAGCTAGCCTTGTTGAAGCGGGTAAGATAATCCCGCAAGCTATTCTCCCTCGTTTTGCCGGACATCAAAGAGGGAGTCGGAGACCAGTCGCCGCCGGGCTACTGACGTGAAATGGTGATGAAGAGGCGAGTAAACTGGTCGAAGGACGATTGAGTTAGCCTCCAAACGGCGAACCACGCCCTTGGCCGGGCCACGGAGGTCGCCGGAAGGCCTTGCAGAGGAGAGGATCTGATGCTCCGTGGAGGAGCATAAGGGTCCTGAAACTCTCGACGTGATCCCGCGGTCCGCCCCCGTCATAGGGCTCGATCGCCGGCATTTTAAACCCCGGCGGATTCGGGGTCCGCAGGATCCTCGAGGCAAGCGCCGCTGGGAGAGATCTCCAAGTCGGCGAAGGATCTTTGGAGTGGCCCTTCAGGACCTGAGTTGTCGGTGGAGATCGTCCACCCGCCGGTCCAGGGAGCGCGACCGATGGGTGGGAGACAAGGAGCACGAGAGGGGGACCGACTGGAGCGCGGGTTCCTGAGGACTGGGGGGTCTGGGAACGCGCCCGGGCCCGCCTCTCGTACCCCGCGCAGCTCCGATGGGAAGGTCCGGCAGAATGGACCGTGCTCGAGAATCTTCCTCGCGCCGGCGCTCCTCCCCATGGGAGAGGAAGGAGCGCGGGTTGAGGAGACAGGTGAGCGCTCAGGGACAGCGGCTCCTGGGCCCGCTGCGGCGCCCGAGACATCACACCCTGCAGGTTCTGCACTGCCTCCGCGAGGGTGCGAACCTGCTGGCTAACTGGTCGAACTGAGCGGCTTCGACCATCTGAATGGGGGGTGGAACGGTGGAGTCTTGCTGAGAATGTGTTGGAGACGCAGCGGCCTCCCGGCCGGAGGCGCGAGAGGCCCCGCGACCGGAAGCATTGGAAGCTCCACGACCACCTCGCCGTGCCATTACGATCGCTTGAGATTCGCCCTCCTCTAGCGCCAACTGTTGCTGGTGGTCCAAACCGAGAACGATTGGCACAGCGGTGTGAACGGGTTCCGTTGAGTTGCTTGGTTGGTTGATTGCGCTCCACCTTCCACCGGGAAACCTGCAAGCAAGCCTCGCACCACCACTGGGGTGTGGGGGCCCTCCGACGATCAAGTCGAGGAGATGGAGAGAAGGAGAGATATAGTAGCAAGTAGGAGAATGCTCTGGAATTCTTGCTTCCTCCCCCTTCTCCCCCAGCCGCATATATACCAGGCTGGGGGGTCCTTCTGGGGTTGGTCATCGTGTGGCACGATGGAGTTGCCACTGACATGGCCGTTACAGGGCGTCGTGGGGCAGCGCTGGGTACGGCCATGACAGGGCGTAGTGGAGCTCCGCTTTGTACGGCTGTTACAGGAGATCGTGGAGCAGCGCCGGATACGACCGTTGCAGGGAGTAGTGGAGCAGAGGGTCGCGGCGTGCTTCAGAGGAACAGCCTGTCGCTGTCGAGAGATTGCCGACTCGGGGTCGGATTGCTGGATCAAGGCGGCCGACTCGGGGTCGGGCTGCGAAGCCGAAGATATCCGACTCGGGGTCGGATTACTGGATCAAGGGGCAGCTGTAGTCTTCTTGGGCGGCGTGCCGGTCACGTGGGGCATGGTGGCTGAGTTCCCCCGTAACAGCTATAAATTTGAATAATTCTAGATCACTCTACATTCTTGATATCATAAAGTTTAGTTTTATTCACGTTTATCATTAAAATCTGAAATTCAACAAAAATAAGAATAATAAAGAAGAATGCATCTTTAAGGGGAGCTTTAGATATTCAGTATCTTATCCTAAGTTACTTTAATTGATGCATACTTGAATTTATGGATTGATTTGATGAACCTCCTTATATTGCAAGACTTGCTTTAATTATATAATAAGTTATACCTTGAGATGAGTTTATAAGGTTGTCTTATCTCAACTTGAGTCTATGAAAATAAAATATTTTCGAGATTGACAATTTTATTGAACAAATTCTAAAACTCTCAAATGGATGATTAATTAAGGAGGAGAAAGAAAATTTCAGAGGGAGAGATCATATAGAACTTAATCATGTAAATTCACAACTAAAGATGAGAGAAAGAATACTAAATGTAAAGTGGTATTGAACTTTGTGCCTCATTGAATATCTTTTGAAAGTTGGATTTCATCTGTACTTAATTGGTAAATCACTTGTTTTGAAAACTAAGTGAAAAGGATTCATTTGTCTTAGTATTGGAAATTTACTTGGAATCTACTAATGAGTCTTATTGGCTTGCACTTTAGTGTTTCAATCATGAGCCAATTCAATTTAATTGATTTTGATGATATGATCTTTTAAAGGAGTAAAAGAAAGTCTTTAGGAGAGCTTTCAAAGAACTTTCAAAGCCCTGAATTTTATGTATCCTACATTGCATAAATTCATACTGATTGGTACCTGTTACGGAGGGGAACTCAGCCACCATGCCCCACGTGGACCGGGCACGCGCGCCCAAAGAAGACACAGTGCCCCTTGATCCAGTAATCCGACCCCGAGTCGGATATACTTCGGCTTCGCAGCCCGACCCCGAGTCGGCTGCCCCTTGATCCAGTAAACCCGACCCCGAGTCGATATCTTCGGCTTCGCAGCCCGACCCCGGGTCGCTGCCCCTTGATCCAGTAACCCGACCCCGAGTCGGATGTCTTCGGCTTCGCAGGCCCGACCCCGAGTCGGCCGCCCCTTGATCCAGCAATCCGACCCCGAGTCGGCAATCTCTCGACAGCGACAGGCTGTTCCTCTGAAGCACGCCGCGACCCTCTGCTCCAACTACTCCCCTGCAACGGTCGTATCCGGCGCTGCTCCACGATCTCCTGTAACAGCCGTACAAAGCGGAGCTCCACTACGGCCCCGTCATGGCCGTACCCAGCGCTGCCCCCACGACGCACCTGTAACGGCCATGTCAGTGGCAACTCCATCGTGCCACACGATGACCAACCCCCCAGAAGGACCCCCCAGCCTGGTATATATGCGGCTGGGGGGAGAAGGGGGGAGGTTAAGCAAGAAACTTCCAGAGCATTCTCCTACTTGCTACTATTATCTCTCCTTCTCCTCCAATCTCCTCTGACTTGATCGTCGGAGGGCCGCCCACTACCCCAGTGGTGGTGCGAGGCTTGCTTGCAGGTTTCCCGGTGGGAAGTGGAGCGCAATCAACACCAACCAAGGCAATTCAAACGGAACCCCGTTCACACCGCTGTGCCAATCGTTCTCGTTTGGACCACCAGCAACAGTTGGCGCTAGAGGAAGGCCGAATCTCAGAGCGATCGTAATGGCACGGCGAGTGTGGTCGTGGAGCTTCCAATGCCTCCGGTCGCGGGGGCCTCTCGCGCCTCCGGCCGGGAGGCCGCTGCATCTCCAACACATTCTCAAGCAACACTCCACCGTTCCACCCCCCAGTTCAGGATGGTCGAAGCCGCTCAGTTCGACCAGTTAGCCCAGCAGGTTCGCACCCTCGCGGAGGCAGTGCAGAACCTGCAGGGTGTGATGTCTCGGGCGCCACAGCGGGCCCAGGAGCCGCTGCTCCCTGAGCGCTCACCTGTCCTCCTCAACCCGCGCTCCTTCCTCTCCCATGGGGAGGAGCGCCGGCGCGAGGAAGATTCTCGAGCACGGTCCATTCTGCCGGGACCTTCCCATCGGAGCTGCGCGGGGTACGAGAGGCGGGCCCGGGCGCGTTCCCAGACCCCCCAGTCCTCAAGGAACCCGCGCTCCAGTCGGTCCCCCTCTCGGTTGCTCCTTGTCTCCCACCCATCGGTCGCGCTCCTTGGACCGGCGGGGTGGACGATCTCCACCGACAACTTCAGGTCCTGAAGGGCCACTCCAAAGATCCCTTCGCCGACTTGGAGATCTCCTCCCAGCCGGCGCTTGCCTCGAGGATCCTGCGGACCCCGAATCCGCCGGGTTTAAAATGCCGGCGATCGAGCCCTATGACGGGGCGGCGGACCCGCGGGATCACGTCGAGAGTTTTCAGGACCCTTATGCTCCTCCACGGAGCATCAGATCCTCTCCTCTGCAAGGCCTTCCCGGCGACCCTCCGTGGCCCGGCAAGGGCGTGGTTCGCCGGTTTGGAGGCTAACTCAATCCAGTCCTTCGACCAGTTTACTCGCCTCTTCATCACCCATTTCGCCGTCAGTAGCCGGCAGCGACTGGTCTCCGACTCCCTCTTTGATGTCCGGCAAATGAGGGAGAAAGCTTGCGGGATTATCTTACCCGCTTCAACAAGGCTACGCTGGAAGTCCGGAACCTGAGCCAGGAGGTGGCTCTTTCAGCCCTGAAGCGTGGCTTCCGAAAGGGCAGACTCACCTTCTCCCTGGACAAACGCCTGCCGCGGAGCTTCCCGGAGCTGTTGTCCCGGGCGAACCAGTATGCGGACGCCGAGGAGGCGGCCGCCCACCGGAGCAAGGAGGCTGCCGAGATCCCTCCAAAGCTCGGGAAGAAAAGGCGAAAAGAGGCACGCTAGAGGAGGAGCCCGATGCCTCAACGTCGGCGCAGAAGTCTGTCGCCGGCGAGGAACCACGGCGCCCTACGCCCTCGTTCTCCGCCCCGACGTTTCAACCGGTACACTCCACTCCTGACTCCCCGGGCCCAGATCCTCATGGAAATCAAGGGGCGGGAAGACCTCCCGGTCCCGAGACAGATGAAGAAGATTCCTGGGAGGAGGCCCTCTCGGGCGTACTGTGAGTACCACCGGGACCACGGCCACGACACCGAAGACTGCTTCCAGCTTCGGGACGAGATCGAGGCTCTCATCCGCCGAGGGCGTCTCGGTCGATATGTGAACGACCGACGTCCCCCCGCAGACCCGCGTCCGGCCGACCCGGCCCCTCAGGAGCCTCGGGAGCAGAATCGACCCGTCGCGGGCGTGATCCACACTATCACTGGGGGCTGCCCCCGGCCCGAGAGGAACGCAGGGGGCTCGACTGAAGCGTCAGGGGCAGCCGTCGCAAAGAGGCAGAGGGTCGGTAATGTAATCACTTTTGTGATGAAGATGTAAAGGGGGTTCAGACCCCCCACGATGACGCCATGGTGATCTCCCTCACTATGGCAACTATGATGTAAGGCGTGTTCTTGTGGATAGTGGAAGCTCAGCTGATATTTTGTTTTACGAGGCCTTCCAAAAGATGAGCTTGTCCAGACAATTGTTGCACAAAACATCCACCCCCCTCATAGGATTCACTGGTGACGCTATCTCGGCCGAAGGTGTCGTTGAGCTGCCTGTGACTGCGGGCGTTGCACCCGCAGAAGCCACGGTGCTGCTCGGGTTCTTGGTCGTCCGCGTCCCCTCGGCCTACAACGCTATCCTCGGACGACCCGGACTGAACGCCCTTCGCGCGGTGGTCTCTACGTACCACTTGCTCATGCGGTTCCCACGGCGGTCGGGATTGGAGAGGTCCGAGGTGACCAACCGACCGCAAGGCAATGTTTCCTAGCAACTCTCAAAGGGAAGAAGCCCGTAGAAGCCTTAAGCGTCGAGTCCCTCGACGCCAGAGACGAGGTGGCCTTGCGGCACGGGGAGCCGGCCGAAGGTGTAATCGAAGTTCCCCTCGGGGAAGGTCGCCCGGACCGGACGGTCCGGGTCGGCACCAATCTCGACCCGGGAGCTCGGGCTCGGTTGGTGGAATTCCTCCGAGCCAACGCCGATGTATTTGCCTGGTCGGCGGCCGATGTACCTGGGATCGACCCGGAGGTCATTTCTCACGCCCTCAACGTCGACCCAACCCACCGACCAGTAAAGCAGAAGAAGAGACACTGTGCCCCGGATCGGATCCGAGTGGTCGACCAGGAGGTAGACAAGCTCTTGGAGGCAGGATTCATAAGGAAGGTCAGCTACCCCGAATGGCTGGCAAATGTCGTACTTGTCCGGAAGGCGAGCGGAAAGTGGAGGATGTGCGTCGACTACACCGACCTGAACAAGGCATGCCCCAAGGATAGCTTTCCGCTTCCGCGGATAGACCAACTGGTCGACGCGACTTCCGGATATCAGCTGCTGTCTTTCATGGACGCCTTCTCCGGCTACAACCAGATAATGATGGCTCCACAGGACGAGGAGAAAACTGCCTTTATAACAGACCGGGGGCTGTACTGTTACAAGGTAATGCCCTTCGGTCTGAAGAATGCTGGCGTCACTTACCAGCGCCTCGTCAACAAAATCTTCAAAGAGCAAATCGGCCGGAACATGGAGGTGTACGTGGACGATATGCTGGTGAAGAGCCGCCATGCAGACCAGCACATCGCGGATCTGGAGGAGACTTTCGCCACCCTGCAGAAGTTTCGCATGAAGCTGAACCCAGCGAAGTGCGCCTTTGGCGCTTCGGCCGGGAGGTTCCTCGGTTTCATTGTCAACCAGCGGGGGATCGAAGCCAACCCGGACAAAATCAAGGCCATCCAAGATATGTCCCCTCCGACCAAAGTGAAGGAGGTTCAGGAGCTCGCTGGGAGGGTCGCCGCGCTTGGACGATTTGTGGCAAAATCGGCCGAACGCTGCCAACCTTTCTTCAAGGTGTTGAAACGCCCGAAAGACTTCCTCTGGACGGCCGAATGTCAAGCAGCATTCGACCAGCTCAAGGAATACTTGGCGTCTCCTCCCCTGCTGTCCAAGCCGCAAGAAGGGGAGATGCTCTACCTCTATCTGGCGGTCTCCCCAACCGTAGTCAGTGCGGTACTGGTTCGGGAAGAGGCAAAGCTCCAGAAGCCTGTGTACTACATCAGCCGGGTCCTACGGGATGCCGAGACGCGGTATACGAAGGCTGAAAAGATCGCCCCCCTCTTAAAGTGCCTCCGCCCCTCGGAAGCGGCCTACGTCCTCGGCGAAGTCCACGAAGGCGTTTGCGGATCACACTTGGGGGCTAGGTCCTTCGCGCACAAGATCATGAGGCAAGGCTATTATTGGCCTACCTTGTTGGAGGACTCAAAGGATCATGTACGGAAATGCGACGCCTGCCAGCGCCACGCCAACGTCCAGAGAGTCCCTTCTGTCCCCTTGGCACCAATCACTGCACCCTGGCCCTTCGCCCAGTGGGGAATGGATATCCTCGGACCATTCCCCGTCGCCTCAGCTCAGCGGAAATTTTGATTGTTGCAATCGACTACTTCACCAAGTGGGTGGAGGCAGAGCCGCTGGCCACTATCACGGAGGCGCAAGTCCGGAAGTTCGTGAAGAAGAACATCATTGTCCGATTTGGGGTACCTCGGGTCCTCATCTCGGATAATGGCCGACAGTTCGACAACAAGCATTTCCGTGACTTCTACGAGGAGTTCGGGATCGAGCATCGGTTCACATCTGTGTCGCATCCCCAAACCAACGGCGAGGCCGAGGTCACAAATCGGACAATCCTCCAAGGAATCAAAGCGCGAATCGGTCGGACGGGGCAAGCTTGGGTCGAAGAACTCGAGAATGTCCTTTGGGCGTATCGGACCACGCATCGGACCCCTACCGGGGAGACGCCTTTCGGCCTAACCTATAGCACAGAAGCCGTTGTCCCCGTGGAGCTCGGACTCCCCTCACCTCGGGTGGCCGCGCACCGACCCGAGGCCAATTCGGAGCAACTCCGAGGGAACCTGGATCCCTTGGAAGAAGCGAGGGAAATGGCGCAGGTTCGGATGGCGATGTATCAGCGGAGGGTGGCCCGATATTACAACTCCAAGGTCCGACCGAAGCTTTTCAGAGTTGGAGATCTGGTGCTAAGGCGAGCTAAAGCATCTCAACCTGCGGAAGGTGGGAAGCTAGCGCCAAATTGGGAAGGCCCGTATAGGGTTCGCTGGGTAAACCGACCTGGCTCCTACCAGTTGAAGGCCCTAGATGGTCGAGAAATTTCAAGGAGCTGGAATTCCGCTAACCTGCGGATGTATTACCAGTAGAACGACAATGCCAGAAAGACAGTTCAAAAATGTATAACACTTTTCATTTCAATAATTTCTGGTTACAATGGCGTGCTCGTGTGATTACAAGGAACTCCCAGAGGGGAATTAGGGTGTAAAGAAAGTAAAGAAGAGGCGGAGACTCCGAGGAGCTGAAGATCTGGGATCCCGAAACCTCCATCCGAAGCGGCTGCAATCCCGCCGGAAGTGGGTGCTTCCAACCGGAGGCGCCATCGGCGTCTCACGAAGAAGACGAAGAGCCGGCGCGGATGAAGAAGAAGTGGACGAAGGAGAAGTCCACACTGCTCCTACCCAGAGGCGCCATCCACGCCTCACGAAAAAGACGAGGAGCCGCCGCAGACGAAGCTCCCGCTGCCTCCAGGGGAACGCCACCTCCAAGGGATATTTCGGTCCTCCCCAATGTTAGGGGAGAGAAGGAATACAAGGGGGAAGAGCATATGGAGGCGCGGTCCCGGATCAAGCGCCTGGTGCGGAGCTCAATCGGGAGGCCGAACTTCAAGGAGGGGAGACGTGATCCCGGATGAAACGCCTAGAGCGGAGTTCCGCCGGGGAGAACCTCCTTGTTGATCCCAGATGAAACGGCTAGTTGGCGGAAGTCGCGAAGGGCGCGCCTCCTGTTCCTTCAGTAGGGGTCCCTCAACCATGCGCTGGAGAGGAGGCCCACGATCCATGGCAACCTGAACAGCTCCGGCTTAGCAGGCTCCATCGCACCTGCACCTATATTTATAGCCAAACTGCGGCCCCCCGGTCGTTCCGATGCGGGTGGCTCCAATAAATGCGGGCGCATTGAATCCGGAGCAGATCCGGCTCTCGAGGCGTATCTTCCCGCGATTTCCTAAGCGTCATTCTCCTTAATCGCATTCTTTGTGCAGGACACTCCGGGTGGCCTGTACTCCTAGGTCCACGTATCTCTGCTCGCGCCCAGGCCGCATCCGCCTCGAAGAACGCGCGTATCGCGGCCGCTAAACTGACACTCCTCGCAAGCAGCAGCTGGCGATCCGATTTTCCAGGTAACCCCTTAATTAGCATTTAATGCCCATCTGGTGTTCCTCAGGCGACGCTTGGAGAGGAGGAGAAACACGATCGCAGCTGGCCACGGAGAAATTCCGTCGGGCGGCAAGCGACAGGCGCACGACCAGCGAGCGGAATTTTCTGAGGCTCGGCCCTCGGATGCCAGGCTAACCCGATGATCATCCCGGGAGCAGACTAGCCTGAAGCCCCGACCGGTCGCCTCGGCTTGCGCCAGCCTTGGCCGACCAACGAGCGGAATTTCCTGAGGCTCGGCCCTCGGATGCCAGGCTAACCCGATGATCATCCCGGGAGCAGACTAGCCTGAAGCCCCGACCGGTCGCCTCGGCTTGCGCCAGCCTTGGCCGACCAACGAGCGGAATTTTCCGAGGCTCGGCCCTCGGATGCCAGGCTAACCCGATGATCATCTCGGGAGCAGACTAGCCTGAAGCCCCGACCGGTCGCCTCGGCTTGCGCCAGCCTTGGCCGACCAACGAGCGGAATTTTCTGAGGCTCGGCCCTCGGATGCCAGGCTAATCCGATGATCATCCCGGGAGCAGACTAGCCTGAAGCCCCGACGGTCGCCTCGGCTTGCGCCAGCCTTGGCCGACCAACGAGCGGAATTTCCTGAGGCTCGGCCCTCGGATGCCAGGCTAACCCGATGATCATCCCGGGAGCAGACTAGCCTGAAGCCCCGACCGGTCGCCTCGGCTTGCGCCAGCCTTGGCCGACCAACGAGCGGTATTTTCTGAGGCTCGGCCCTCGGATGCCAGGCTAACCCGATGATCATCCCGGGAGCAGACTAGCCTGAAGCCCCGACCGGTCACCTCGGCTTGCGCCAGCCTTGGCCGACCAACGAGCGGAATTTCCCGAGGCTCGGCCCTCGGATGCCAGGCTAACCCGATGATCATCCCGGGAGCAGACTAGCCTGAAGCCCCGACCGGTCGCCTCGGCTTGCGCTAGCCTTGGCCGACCAACGAGCGGAATCTCCCGATGCTCGGCCCTCGGATGCCAGGCTAACCCGATGATCATCCCGGGAGCAGACTAGCCTGAAGCCCCCGACCGGTCGCCTCGGCTTGCGCCAGCCTTGGCCGACCAACGAGCGGAATTTCCTGAGGCCTAACCCTCGGATGCCTGGCTTAGTGCCGGAAGAATTTCCTGAGGCCTAACCCTCGGATGCCTGGCGTAGCGCCGGAAGAATTTCCTGAGGCCTAACCCTCGGATGCCTGGCCTAGCGCCGGAAGAATTCCCTGAGGCCTAACCCTCGGATGCCTGGCTTAGTGCCGGAAGAATTTCCTGAGGCCTAACCCTCGGATGCCTGGCTTAGTGCCGGAAGAATTTCCTGAGGCCTAACCCTCGGATGCCTGGCCTAGCGCCGGAAGAATTCCCTGAGGCCTAACCCTCGGATGCCTGGCTTAGCGCCGGAAGAATTTCCTGAGGCCTAACCCTCGGATGCCTGGCTTAGCGCCGGAAGAATTTCCTGAGGCCTAACCCTCGGATGCCTGGCTTACCGCCGGAAGAATTTCCCGAGGCCTAACCCTCGGATGCATGGCTTAATGCCGGAAGAATTTCCTGATGCCTAACCCTCGGATGCCTGGCTTAGTGCCGAAAGAATTTTCTGGGGTCTAACCCTCAGATACCTGGCCTAGCGCCAGAAGAATTTCAAGAGTCGGGAGTCAGCGAGACGCTACCAAGAGTTAGAAAGAAGAAGGATGAAAGTAAAATGAAGAAACTCTATTTGCATTAACTTTCATTGTTTCAGGGCCGAGACCCATACAACTTGGCAAAACGCCAACACACAAAGAAAAGTACAGAGGGTCAGCTTGGAGGAACCCCCGGGTCGGGAACGCCCGGCACGTCTGCAAGGGGTAGGGAGACGGTTGGAGAATCAACAGGCAATGGCGCCGGAGGGGAGTCGAGAAGGGAGATCCCACTCAGGTCAATTTCGGGGTACTTAGCCGACACCCTTGCTAGGCCTTCCTCGAAGCCTAAGACAAAGGAGTCGGACCCCGCGTCCGACATGTCACGGACGAACTCGTCAGACTGACGATAGGCCTGTACCGCCCCCGACATGTCACGGGTGAACTCGGCGGACTGACGATAAGCCTGTACCGCCTGACGCCCGATCTCCGCACTCTTCTCGGCCAGCGCCGCCTCTGCTCGCTCCATAATCTGAGCTTTTGCCTCCAAGACCTTCGCCACAATCCGGTCATCCGCCTCGGAGGAGACCCTCAGCAGATCAGCTTGGGCCTCCTTGTGCTTCGCCTCGGCAGCGATGCGAGCAGCCTCAGCCTCCTCCAGGCGCGAATGAAGCTCCTGGTCGCTCGCGCGGGACTTCTCCAAGGCCGACTCCAATTCGCCCAGCTTGGCTTCAAGAGACCGGGTCCGGTTGCGGGCGTTGTCGGCTGACCGCTGGGCCTTCTCCCACCTCTCCCGGTAGTCGGCAGCCTTCCGGGACTGCTTCTCGGCCCGCTCCTCCGCCTTCTTGATCTCGCCCTCGAGACCCGAGGCAACCTTGAGTTGCTCCCGAGCCTCCAACAGTTGCTTCTCGAGGGTGGCGAAGCCGAGTGCCCGCTCTTCGGCCACCTGGAGCCTTGTCTCGAGGTCCCTGGTCGTCCTCCCCGCCGCAGCCTGACCTCCCTCCTCTACTGCCTTCAGTTGGCTCTCGGCCCTCGCCAGAAGCCTCGCTTGTTCCTCGTAGCACTCCTTCAGGCGGATCATGTACTGGGCGAGCTAAGAGATAGGAAAAACGAAGGTGTCAGGCGGGGATCAACAGAGCCTATAAATGATGAAAGCGACCGAAAGAACACTCACCGACATGAGACAGACGCAGCTGGCAGCCCCAACGTCAGGGACCCTCATCTCCCGGACCTGCCTGCGGTCCTTCTCCAGCAGTACCGTCTCGATGAGGTTTCGGGCGCCGGCGAAAGTGAAGGCCGACCCCGATTTCTCCCCGGAGTCGGACGGTGGTTCTGCAGCCTTACCCTTACCCATCGCTTGGGGAAGAGTCATGCTGACCATGCTCGGGGCGGGGACCGCCCCTGGAATTGACAGGGTCCCGCTCGGCCGGGGCCTCGGCGCGTCCCTCCTCGTATCATCCGGAGCCGACCGAGTCGAAGGCTGGGCTGGGGACCGATCACGTCCGACCCGTCCATCTCGGGCGCGCCCGGGTGATGCCTCCGGAGAAACGGTAGTATCGGCATCGGAGGGCTGATACAGCGTCAACTCCCGGTCCGCGCCCGCGGCGTCCCCCTGATCGGTGGGTCCGGACCCGTCTGTCGGCGTCGGAGTCGCCTGCCGGCGGGACTTCTTCGTCGGTGGGGCCCCGCTCGGAGGAGCTCGTTTCTTCCTCCGGACTGCTTCCAGTAGGGACGTCCTACCAACAGCCGTTGCCTTGTCCGACCGCATGACGTCGTCGATCTCTGCAAAAAGGACGAGGTGGTCGGAGGTTGAGAAACTGAAGGAAAGAACGAAACGAAAGAGGAGAAAAGAGCTAAAAAAGAAATGGTGGCGGGCTCACGGTCAATGGGGACCGAGCTCAGACCGACGTTCACCAAGGTATCCTCGGAAATAAGGCGAGCCACCGGGGGGAGCCGGCCCTCGGCAACCAACTCCTTCAAGACGGCGATGCCATCGGATTCCTCCCTCGACAACCTCGATAGGCCAATCGGGGACTTCATCGGCGTCTCCCAGGTTGCCCTGATTCCCCAAGAGGGATCTGCGTCAACGAAAAAGAAGCGCCTCTTCCAGCCGTGAATGGAGGTAGGAGCCTCCTTGACGAGGCCGCACCCTCGCCGCGCCGCAAAGCACCACCACCCTTTATCCTAGGGGTGGCCGCTCAGGCCGTAGCATTCCCAAAAGACATTCAGGGTGGCGGGAACCTCGTGCATGCGGCAGAGAACCTGAAAGGCCGTCAGGGCGCGCCATGAGTTCGGCACCAGTTGCGTCGGCGCCACTCTTAAACCCCGAAGCACCTGAACGACTAAGTCTGAGGGGGAAAAGCGGAACCCGGCCTGAAGAATGCCCTCATTGATGGCAACCTTCCCTGGAGGAGGATGGGACATCCTCTCCTCAGGCCCCGGGAGTGTAACATTGCAGGCCTCGGGAAGGTGGTATCGAGCCACGAACCTATCTAGGTCTTCGGCGACCAACTCCGACTTAATGCGGTCTGCTCTCACTTCGCCCATCCCTAATGGCCAGTGAATCTACGGTCAGGACAGGGTCAAGAAGGGGGAAAGGACCGGAACGACTGGAGTACACTAATACAAAAGGAGAGTATGGAGAGCCCTAAATTAAAGAACGAGGCAACTCACCGGAAGAGAAGAAAGAACGGCTCCGAGAGCGTCGAAGGAGGAGCAAGCGAACAGTCCGACGGCGATGACGGCAGCGCAAAGGAGAAACTCAAAGATGTCTGTAAAGAGAAAGGCGGACGGAGGAGGACCTCCGGTTAAATAGGCGGAAAGGTGGGTGACGCCTCGGTGACGCCAGAGGACGCCTGGCTGCCGAAGGGTCGCTCGCGCCCCCAAAGGCGAATCGACGCCATTAAGGAAGGATGTCCGCCGAAATCCTCAGACTGCCAGGTCAGCAACAACCGCCATACGCCATAAAGAAGGCGGGGAGCTCGAAGCGCGCGCGCCTCTCCGAGGGATGGCGGCAATCTCGAAGCATCACTTCCTTCACCCGTTCCCCTTCTGGTTCCAGGCTCGGAAGTGGGGGGCTACTGTTACGGGGGAACTCAGCCACCATGCCCCACGTGACCGGCACGCGCGCCCAAGAAGACTACAGCTGCCCCTTGATCCAGTAACCCGACCCCGAGTCGGATATCTTTGGCTTCGCAGCCCGACCCCGAGTCGGCTGCCCCTTGATCCAGTAACCCGACCCCGAGTCGGATATCTTCGGCTTCGCAGCCCGACCCCGGGTCGGCTGCCCCTTGATCCAGTAACCCGACCCCGAGTCGGATGTCTTCGGCTTCGCAGCCCGACCCCGAGTCGGCCGCCCCTTGATCCAGCAATCCGACCTCGAGTCGGCAATCTCTCGACAACGACAGGCTGTTCCTCTGAAGCACGCCGCGACCCTCTGCTCCACTACTCCCTGCAACGGTCGTATCCGGCGCTGCTCCACGATCTCCTGTAACAGCCGTACAAAGCGGAGCTCCACTACGCCCTGTCATGGCCGTACCCAGCGCTGCCCCATGACGCCCTGTAACGGCCATGTCAGTGGCAACTCCATCGTGCCACACGATGACCAACCCCCCAGAAGGACCCCCCAGCCTGGTATATATGCGGCTGGGGGGAGAAGGGGGGAGGTAAGCAAGAACTTCCAGAGCATTCTCCTACTTGCTACTATTATCTCTCCTTCTCCTCCAATCTCCTCTGACTTGATCGTCGGAGGGCCTCCACTACCCCAGTGGTGGTGCGAGGCTTGCTTGCAGGTTTTCCGGTGGAAGGTGGAGCGCAATCAACACCAACCAAGGCAATTCAAACGGAACCCCGTTCACACCGCTGTGCCAATCGTTCTCGGTTTGGACCACCAGCAACAGTACCTATGCTCCAATACTTTTATATCATGAAAGAATTTTGAAGTCATTAAGAATTAAGGATTCAACATAATCTTATGTTTTTCGAGTATATAAGTTTTGATCTTTATTTGCTCTTATACTATACTCTGAAAATTAATTAGATTGCTCTCATCTTGTTATATACTTAATATATATATATATATAAAGATGTTGAGTTTTCATTCGTGCCTTCTTTGAATATTATTCTTGATACTCCTTGAAATAACTTGAAAAAGATTCCATCTACACTTGATTTGAAAAATATCTTTGGAATCTACATTTAGAGATCACTTCTGGCTTACATCCTTAATATCTCATTCCTAAACCCAAACACATAGAAATAAGATATCATTTTATTAGGGATCGTGTGCAAAATGGAAACATATGTATTGAGCATATATGTACTGAAAAACAATTAGCCGACATATTCACAAAACCCTTGAGTGAAGATAGATTCTGCACGCTAAGGAGAGAATTGGGTATATGTGATCCTTTTTATTGAAGAAATATAAAAGGGAGCCAGTAGTCTCATGATACATTCCTCCAATTTCTAAAAATCCATGAAACATGAGTCAAACTTGTTATCTATAGATTCCTTACTCATGTATCATTGTCCCAGAAAGAATTTATAAGGATTGGAAGCAAGGAAAATTTTTAGAAGCAAAAAGAAAGAGAAAAGAAAAATACTGCACTTGGGTCAACCCAACCCAGAATAGGGTCGACCCAACGTTGAGTCGACCCAAGAAGTTTCTTGAGTCGACCCAACGTCGGGATCCCACTGTTAATAGGGGGACCCGTGAGCTATCTAGGGCACTGTTTGCCCTTGTCCTCTTCTGAAAATCCTATTCCCCACTCTCAAATCTTCTCCAATCATCTCCAAACAGTAGATTACTTCAAGATCTTGGAGAAATCGGACCCAAGAGAGTCGTAGCCAAGCGATCCGGGAAAGTCTCATGATCTTGTTTAGAGCCTAGGATATGTATCTAGTTCTCATATGTATTTTGTGTTTATCATGCATCTTTAAACTTTGATTAAGGAACATTGTATCTGCTTTTGTTTTTGGTCTGAATGTATGAAAATGATTCCTATTTTGATCAATGAAGTTTGAAGTTTATCATTTATTGCATTTTTTCCCATGTATCTTTTTGATGATAACAAAAAGGGGGAGAAGTAAAGAAAGAGTATCTTAGGAGAAGTAAAGGGAGAAGTAAAGATATCTTTAGAGTAAATAGAGTAACAAAAAGGGGGAGAAGTAAAGAAAGAGTAATAAGAGGAGAAGTAAAGAAAGAAAGAGAAATAATTTGTAAAACAAATTGAAAATCATATAGGAAAGCATATACATCCAAGGGGGAGCAATTTGCAACAATGAAAATGATCAACTCAAAAATTTATATCAAATTTCAGAATTTGGCACACATAAATTCAGAATTTGGCACGCACCTCTCGCATCCCGATACATAGCCTGAAACTCATATTATCTCAAATTTTTGAAGTTTCATCGCTAATGAATTATAAATGAAAGGGGGAGCAATTCAAAGAGTCAAATTGGCAACATTTAAATGATATAGGGGGAGATTTCACAAGTATATATGAAAAGCTGAAATTCAGCAGTTTAATCCCTTTTATAAACTGATTTTAAAGACAAGTATCAATAGGCTTATACTCTTTATTTTGTAATCATCAAAAAGGGGGAGATTGAGGATGATAGTGTTATTTTGATGATTAACAAGCAATTATCTAGAGCATGCTATAAGTTAAATTGATACTTCATTTATAAGTTCATTACTCTTAGTATATTTGTTTAATTGAAAATGGATAAATGGCCTTGTTCATTTGGATGAATCTAACCTTGAGAATGCAGCAAAGTGTGGTTTGAGTCGACCCATAGGTTGATTGGGTCGACCCCGGCACATCAAGAAGTCATCTGGCACACTCCTGCAAAAATGGCACAAATGAACAGTGAGTTGGGTCGACCCAAGGTAAGCATGAGTCGACCCAACCTCCAAAGAACCTCAAAACACAACAGAAGAATGCTCTCTGGATTTACTGAGAGGGTCGACCCACACAGTGGTTGAGTCGACCCAATCTTGAGTCGACCCAAACCCTGAGAGGGTCGACCCAAAGGCAAGACAGAAAGACAGACAGAAAATGGTTCTCTGGAGTTACTGAGAGGGTCGACCCAAGAAGAAGTTGAGTCGACCCAAGTGAACTTTGAGTCGACCCAAAGAATGGTTGGGTCGACCCATGGGAAGGAAGGCTGAAATTGAGGTTTCTGTGGTTTCTGAGAGGGTCGACCCAAGGAATGTTTGAGTCGACCCAAGTGAAGGTTGGGTCGACCCAAGGACAGGTTGAGCCGACCCAAACACGGGCTGAACATAACGGCTAGTTGTGCAGAAATGCTTTTTGGACTCCCAACGGCTATAAACGGCTAGTTTCTTCAATCCAACGGTCAGAAAGGACTATTTGGAGGTTGGAGAAGTATTTAAGAGGGAGTATTCATCAGAGGAAGCAAGCTTTTGGGAAAATACATCAAGTGCATTCAAGAGAGAACCCTAGCAAGGCAAGCTTCATCCAAGTGCTTCATTCAAGAGTCAAAAGAAAGGGGTTGAGCAGATTCAAAGAGTCATCAAGAGCTCCATCCTCCCTTGAAGAGTGAAGCATCCTTGACAAAGAAGAGCAAAGCGACTTCAAAGCGATAAATACTTTCTAACTCTTCTTTGTAGTTCATATTGTTTTATATGCTCATTTAGGAGTTTGAATCTTTTCTTTTTATTTGTTAAACACTTTGTAAAGGTTCGTTGGTAAGCCCGCAAAACCAACAAAGGTTTTTGGTAAATCCGGAAAACCAAAGTTGTATAGGTTCGTTGGTGAGCCCGCAAAACCAACAAGGTTTTTGGTGAACCCGGAAAACCAAAGTTGTATAGGTTCGTTGGTGAGCCCGTAAAACCAACAAGGTTTTTGGATTGTGAGCCCGGAAAACAATCCAACTGTAATCCGCGGGATTATAGTGAATTCCCAAGGGGACGCTTGGGGATTGGACGTAGGTGCTAAGGAGAGCACCGAACCACTATATATTGTTGTGTTTGTGTTGTGCTTGTGCTTACGTTTATTCTTGCATCATCTTCTATCTTTGCATTAGTTTAAATCATTCAAATAGTTTAAGGAAGCATCCACCGCACTTAATTAAGAAAACGTTTAAAGCACCAAAATTTAGAAGAAATCAATTCACCCCCCCCTCTTGGCTTGTCACCTTGGGCAACAGAAACAAACTAGAATCATTTCTAAATCTGAAAACATTGTTTCCACCTCTTAGTCCTTAAAAATTCTCCACAAGAACCTATTTGAATCTCTAGGATAGTGAACTTAGGAGATAATCTTCTTGATTTTGTAATTATGGATGATTTCTCAAAACTAACGTTGGTTTTGTTCTTGCCACTTAAATTGAAATATTTTCTACTTTGGCACAAACTTACAAAAGGTTTCAAATGAAAAAGATTTACAAATTGTAAAAATAAAGAAGTATCATGGCACAGTTTGAAAATCAATTTGTTGATAAGTTTTGTATAGAAAATGGTATTGAATACAATTATTCTTGCACCAAGAACACCATTGCATATAGGGGTTATACAAACATAAAAATAGAACCCTTGAAAAATTTGTGTAATAATAATGCTTCGTGATAGTAACTTGGTTAATTGATTTTTGCTATCATCACAGATTGTCATATTATAAGATTTTCTATTAAATCTATTTTTGAAGAAAAACCCTTGTGAACTCAAAAAAATAGAAAATCAAAAGTTGCATACTTTCATATTTTATAGTTGTACATGTTATGCTGTCAACAATGAAAGATATGCTAAATCCATTAAAACAAATGTTTCTTTGGATATTACACTTCAAGCAATGTATATAGAATATTCAATGAAAAGATACTAGTTGTAGAAATATCAATTCATTTTATTCTTATTAAAACTAGATCTTTTATTGAGAATATAGTTTATCATTTTGCTTTTATGTAACAATCTGAATTATGATAGAAACAACTGTTTAAGAAAATTTGATTAAAACTTAGCTAGCATGTCTTATTGATAATTATCTTAAGCAAATAGAATCTAAGCTGAATTAATTCTGAAAACAAAAAATTGATTTGACCTTGATGAATCTTCCTATTACCTCACATGCTTGTCTTTGAACTATCTTGCTTAATGAAACTATCTCTTTACTTCAAGTGACATGTGCATGCTTGTATCTAGGCAATCTCTTGAGTAAAGTGACTCAATATTCAATTATTGCCATATCTTATGTTGAGTCATCTAGTTAAGAAATACGTTGTATGAATGTTTTGTATCTTGAAGAAACTAATGACTTTTCTTCAAGAAAGAAAAAGATTTTGTTAATAATGCAGGATCCTTGAGTAAGAAAATGAGAGATATCAACTTGAAGGACACCTCCATGTAAGATACAATAAACTATGCAAATAAGAGAGAGGACCTTATTCAGTCAAAAGTTTACATATAAGAAATCTTATTGTGGCATGATTAAAGTCTTTAATTGTTAATTTCTTGATATCATGTCTATATATGTATTGATTGACTTATGCTTTTAGAAATTATTTCATGGTTTGCCCAAACTGAAATATACCTTTGTCTACGTAATGCATAACCATAAAATACACAAGTTTATGCTTAATTTTGATTTAAAATAACTTGTGAGAAGCTATGAATGTTTGAGCATAATTAGATTATTTTTTATTCTACTCTTTCATCTAAATTACTTGAGAATAATAAAAAGAGAGAGAGATAAAGAAAAAAAATGAATATTATTTAAGAAAAGTATAAGCTAAGTAAAAGCAAATACTCCAATCTTAAGAAAAGGCAAAACAAACATAATATATTTGGCATATTTGTGAGACTTGTGTGAGTATTCTTTTGGAAAGGATAAAATCAGTGCTAAATTGTATTTAAATAGGAAAAACTTTATTTGAAAAGAATTGATTTTAATCCTTAACATACTTGTTCTTAATGCTTTAATGGTATGCATACTATATTTCGCATGTAGCATGATATTTTGAATTGTGAGTTTTCAATATTCGAAAAAAAAATTTGAGGATTTTGTTCAAATATAATTTGTAATGCTCTATGCCTAGATAATTTGATTGAAATATATTTCTATCAACAACAACATGATTTTATTTTAGTGAATATCTTTTGAAAAATAAAAGAAAAGAACAATCTGAATATGCAAATTAGGCAGAATGAATTAATTCAGATTTATCTTCCATTTTGCCTAACATTGGTACATAATGTTCTGATACATGTTAAAATGTCCTCCAATTTGTACCAAAACTCAATATTAAAAATAAAGATTCTGAATGTGCTCTGATGTGCTTGAAATATGTATTTTCAGTCTTAATGACTTAAGATGAGCTACAATGTAGAAAATACATATCTCAAATTATAAATTTTGAAAGCCTCCTTGAAAATTCTTATGAAATTCAGAATATGACCTAGTATAAAAGTTTAAACTCCATATAAAATGCTTATATCTTTACATTTTTGTAATTTTCATTATATGTTTCAAAGATTGCATCATGCTGAAGAATAATTTACTATGATTCTTAGATAAAAACTACAGCTTAAGAAAAATAGAATTAATTTTGATACCTTGGTTGTTTGCTCCGATACGCATCTGAAACATATTATTTTTTATCTTATAAGTGTACTAAAATTGGTCTAAATGATGTATTTTTCAATGATCTTAATTGCGAACAAATGTTTCTAAACATATGATGTTATTTTGATATTAAAAAGATTTATCGTGCTTCATATATACATTGCTGAAAAACTATGACTAAGAAATTAATATTTTGAATATACACTCCTGCATAATTAAATGCTTCTATCATTAAAAAGAAAAGCTATTTTTAAGAAGAGAGTTAATGATCCTAAAGCTTAAAATATTTCAACTCACTCCAATAATTCTTATAGGAAAGAAAATATAATTACTTTTGAAAAAAATTTGAGCTTCAAAAGAATTATTTTCTGATTAATATTTCCATACATATTCAAAAAAAAGAGAAAATATAATTTATTCTTAAAAGATTAAAAAGAGTGATTGCTATAAATTTTGAAAAATTCTAGATCACTCTACATTCTTGATATTATAGAAGAAAAGAAAGTTTGAAAAAAAATGCATCTTTTGAGGAGGAGCTTTAAATACTCAATCTCTTTATTGAAAATTATCTTCAAACTCTAAACTCTCAAATGGAATGATTAATTAAAGGAAAGAAAGAAAATTTCAGAGGAAGAAATCATATAGAACTTAATCGTGTAAATTCACAACTAAAGTTGAGAGAAAGAATACTAAATATAAAGTGGTATTAAACTTTGTGCTTCATTAAATATCTTTTGATAGTTGGATTTCCATCTATATTCATCGATAAATCATTTATTTCTGAAAATTAATTGAAAAGGATTCCATCTGTCTTAGTATCGAAAATTTATCTTGGAATCTACTTATGAGTTATTATTGGGTGGCACTTTAGTGTTTCAATCCTGAATCAATTCATTTTAATTGATTTTAATGCTATGATCTTTAAAGGAGTAAAATAAAGTCTTTAAAAGAGCTCTAAAAGAACTTTTAAAGCCTTGAATTTTATGTATCCTACATTGCATAAATTCATGTTTTGGTATCTATGCTCCAATACTTTTATATCATGAAAAAACTTTGAAATCATTAAGAATTATGGATTCAACATAATCTTATATTTTTCGAGTATATAAGTCTTGATTTTTATCTGCTCTTATACTATAATCTGAAAATTAATTAGATTGCTCTCATTTTGCTATATACTTAATATATTTTAAAAAAAAGAGGTGTTGGATTTTCATTCGTGCCTTCTTCGAATATTATTATTGATACTCCTTGAAATAACTCGAAAAAGATTCCATCTACACTTGATTTAAAACTATCTTTGAAATCTATATTTAGAGATCTCTTCTGGCTCACATCTTAAATGTCTAATTTTTAAAGCCAAACTTTTCATCCTTGCTTTTGATGTGATCTAATCATAATTTTAAAACTATCTTAATTGGCTCTGATCTATACTCATTATCTTGTCCTGACAGTATTGTCTTGAGTCACATAATTTATATTCTTGCAATAATTTGGTTTGCAATGAATGAAATATTGTCTTGTGCTTAATATTTCATTATTTTACAATCTTTTTGATGTTGTCAAAAAGAAAAAAAAAAATCTGAGTATATGCTCATAATGAAACATGTTCATTATGACTAGTGTCTTCTAGATTTTGTATTTGTTTTGACTAGTATCTACTCTTTGTTATTGTCTGCATTTCTTCTCTAGAATATTATACTTTTGGCAAAGATGATGAAATACATTTTTTCTTTACTCATGATCTTTGTGTCATTACAATACTATCCATTGCTATTCATTCTTTTTGATGATGACAAAAAGGGGGAGAAAGTATAAGAGAGAAACTAGAAGCAAATTCCATAAGAAAGATAATTCTATAAAAAAAGACTGTATAAGGAAGAAAATATAAAAGATATATATTATTTACTTACGGGGGAGACATGTATTATACACTTAAGGGGGAGACATTTGACAAAGAGAAAATCTGAATCTGGCACATAATCATAGAGATTTTTCTTGCCTCGATACATTGCTTGAAACTCTTGCTTTAAGGAGGAGCAAAGCTAAAATTCATTAGGCATTCTACTTGGATAAGATAGAGGGAGCTTTTGGTTCATTGATACATTATCTAAATTGGACTATTTGAAACTTTTACACCAAAAGCATTTTCTATACATTAAATCTTACTTCTCATATGAATATCAATTTACTTATACTCAATGTTTTGTAATCATCAAAAAGGGGGAGATTGAGGATCCTAGTGTTATTTTGATGCTTACAAAGCCATTGAGGCCATATGGAAGTGCTAATGCTATTAACTCAATTAATCCAATACATAAGTGAGTAAGGAAGAAAGATTTGATACATCTTTGATACGCTTTGCTGGATACATTTAAAAGAACCTTCAAGAGTACATCTAAAAATAAATTATATTGGAAGAACCTGAGAAAAGAACTAATTTATAGTTTAATATGCCTTAGAGTCAAGTTATTTTGATTGAAGCTTAACTCTGTCATTTACATGCTTAATGAGCTTAAACTTTAATGTGCCAAGCATCCTAAGGAGAAAGAAATGATTTGTAATGTTGTTACTTCTTTTATATGTTTAATGTGCAAATCTAAACTAAAGATGCAGAAAAACAGGATTAGAGTTGACCCCAGAAGAGATGGAGTCAACCCTGGCACAATTTGGCACACTTTGGCATATTCTGACACAAATGACATAGATCTCGGGTCGACCCCAGAAAAGCTCGGGCCGACTCCAGCTTCAGCCATCTGAAAATACAGCCTTTTGAAATTTATTGAGAGGGCCGACCCCAAGTTTTCTTGAGCCGACCCCAGAAAAGCTTGAGCCGACCCAGCCTGATGAACAGTAACTTGAGCCGACCCCAAATTTGCTCGGGTCGATCCCAGCACGGGTGGCAGCTGAGGATGATAGTGTTATTTTGATGATTAACAAGCAATTATCAAGAGTAGGTTATAAGTTAAATCGATACTTCATTTATAAGTCTGTTACTCTCAGTATATTTGTATAAATTGATAAAGATATATTTCATTGTTTATATGAATGAATCTAACCTTGAGATGCAGCAAAGTGTGGATTGAGTCGACCCAAAGGATGATTAGGTCGACCCCGGCACATCAGGAAATCATTTGGCACACTTCTGCAAAAATGGCACAGATGAACAGTAAGTTGGGTCGACCCAAGGAAATCATGAGTCGACCCAAACATCAAGCTTCTCAACAACTCAGAAATCAGTTCTCTGGAAATACTGAGAGGGTCGACCCAAGATGAAGTTGAGTCGACCTAAGCTTGAGTCGACCCAAACCCTGAGTGGGTCGACCCAAAGGCAAGACAGAACAGATGACAGAAAAGGTTCTCTGGAAACCCTGAGAGGGTCGACCCAAGGAGAAGTTGAGTCGACCCAACTGAACCTTGAGTCGACCCAAAGAAAGGTTGGGTCGACCCAAGTGAAGGAAGGCTGAATTGCAAGTTTCTGTGTTTCTGAGAGGGTCGACCCAAGGAAAGTTTGAGTCGACCCAAGTGAAAGTTGGGTCGACCCAAGGACAGGTTGAGCCGACCCAAACACGGGCAGAAGCATAACGGCTAGTTCTGCAGAAGTACTTTTTGTCCTTCCAACAGTGAGTAACGGCTAGTTTTTGAATTCTAACCATTGGGGCTTGTCCAATGGATGAAGGAAACTATTTAAAGTGGCACTATTCATTAGATAGAACATCTTTTTCAAAGAATATCAAAGAGTACACAAGAAAGAGAAAGTGCCCTAATCTTCTTCATTCAAGTGCTTTATTCAAGAGTCAAAGAAAGTGGTTGAGCAGATTCAAAGAGTCATCAAGAGCTCCATCCACCCTTGAAGAGTGAAGCATCCTTGACAAAGAAGAGAGAAGTCACATTAAGCAATAAATATTCTATAAACTCTTCTTTATAGATTATATTGTTATATTTGCTCATCTAGGAGTTTAAATCTTCTTCCTTTGTTTATTAAACTACTTGTAAAGGTTGGTTGGTTAGCCCGCAAAACCAACGGAATAGGTTGATTGGTGAACCCGGAAAACCAATTGTAAAGGTTCGTTGGTGAGCCCGTAAAACCAACATAGGTTTTTGGTAAACCCGAAAAACCAAAGTGTAAAGGTTTTTGGATTGTGAGCCCGGAAAACAATCCAACTGTAATCCGCGGGATTATAGTGAATTCCCAAGGGGTCGCTTGGGGAGTGGACGTAGGTGCTAAGGAAAGCACCGAACCACTATACTTCTTGTTGTTTGCATTGTGATTTGTTTAAGTTCACTAACTCATCATTTAACACAAGTAAGATAGTTAAAATTAAAATAAACCAATTCACCCCCCCTCTTGGCTTGTCACCTTGGGCAACAAGTGGTATCAGAGCAAGGTGCTCCAATAGTACTCATTGATCTCACAATCAAGAGTTAAAGATCATGACAACCCAAGTGGGATGTTCTATGAGTGAGGGGCAATCCACAAATAGACCACCTCTATTTAATGGCACAAACTACACATATTGGAAAGCTAGGATGAGGATATTCATTCAAGCTTTAGACTATGAATTATGGTACATCATTACTAGAGGGCCTCATACACCCATACTTAATATAGAGGGCACTATCATACCCAAACCAGAAATGGATTGGAATGAAAGTGATGTTGGAAAACCCCGATCATGCCGCTGAAATTCAAAAAATTCAGATGCAGCGGAAGAGGCATGTGCGGGATCAACCGTTCATCGCATGAACGTTGTTTAAAAATTATTCGTAGATAGATAAGGATTAAAAACTTTTAAATAACACTAGAAGATCAGATCTTCACCATTGTGCGGGTAGATGATCACCGCAAACTGATGATCGTGATTTAGGATGAAGGTTCGCTTGAAGCCGTTCAAGTGCCCGGCCTCTACGGGTATCCACACGAAGCAGAAAATCGATCCAAGCTTTCTATCTCCCCGGGGTGCTAGCTTTCTTGCAGAGATAACTTTGATGGCTGATATCCTCCCTTTCAATCAATCCTTGATTGTGCTTGGGAGGAGGAAGAAGAAGGATGAAGAAAAGAAGAGGAACAAAGCCCTGCAGCCTTCTTTTTCTTCCTTGTGTTGGAACCAAACGGTGGAGGAAATTAGGAGTCATGTTGATTCATTAGATTAATAATTAATTAGGACTTAAGAAATCCTAATCCAATTAGGACTTGTTTAATTCTAGTCCTAATCCAATTAGGACTCTAATTTGAATTCGAAGTCCTAATCCGATTAGGACTCTAGGAATCCTACTCCAAGTAGGAATCCAAATTTAATTCAAAACTCCTAATCTAATTAGGATTGTAGGAATCCTACTCCAAGTAGGAATCCCAGTCCTACTCCAAATAGGATTCTCAATCCAAGTAGGAATCCCAGTCCAAGTAGGAATCTCAGTCCAAGTAGGATTCCTAGTCCTAATCCAATTAGGACTCCAGAAATCCTACTCCAAGTAGGACTCTTGTTTTAAGTCCAATTAATTAATTCTCTTTGTTCCTTCTTCAGCTTATTATCAATCGAATTGATTACTTGTGATTTCTAATCACGATTCAACCATCGGATCAGTCAATGCCTCTAGTGTGTGTGACCCCATAGGTTCTACTCTGACTGGTAGTGAGATATATTGTGATCTCTATCACAATATCATTGAAAACTCCTTTCAATGGGTCGGAACGATTCCAACTCTACTCATTAGGGCTTATCGATCATCGAGATAATCCCTATGAGTCCCACCATCCACCAGTGACACCTAGCAGCATGTAGTGGCTACCCAGCAGAATAGAATGATGAACCTCTAGGTGCAGTTATCATGTGATACAGTCCTTCTATCGTGGATCCCTACAGGACGGAGGTTATGGATAACTCGTCAAACCTCTTCGTCTGTCATATGTCAAGATTTATTTGACTCGAGTTCGATAGTGGAAAACTCTTTCTCCACTTTATATTACTGCCTTGGCCAAGGTCTTAGAACTCAGTCTAACAAATCACATAGGATCACTCCTCTTCTATCAAGGTCGATAGATTCCATGTAAGTGCATACCCTACTCCTACAGTGAACTTACTGCAGCCAATCTACACTACAAGGACCCATATGACTAGAGACCATGTATACGTATAGTCAAACTATAATAACCTCACTGTGAGTAGCCGAAGCACCGCAGGTCAAAGAACCAGTCATACTACTGCAACATCAAGCAAGTCACTGACGAGTGGATAGACGTCCAAGTAACTTCTTGTCTTGGTCACGCTCAGTACCCTTGTTCTCTAACAAGCACCTGCACTATCACTTCAGTGTCCCTACACTGTGGACTCAAGTCTCGTCCATCCAGAAGGAAAGTGATCTGTGCACTGATCGGATCGATCACCGTCCTCGTGATGATCCATTGATCAGGAGCATTTAGAAATTAATCACCAATGATACATTGCTCAAATTCTCAACTCTTGAAAATATGCATCATCATCTTATTAATTTCTTGGACGATTCATAGACACATAATTAATATGAATGAAAAGATGCATTTTATTTATTCAATAATAAATAGTCAAGTACAAAATTATGTCCCTAGAATTAACAATGTGTCAGCCAGATTGGCTTCTAGGGCATACATCTAACAATCTCCCACTTGCACTAAAGCCAATCAGTCATATATCTAAGCCCCATCTTCTCAAGGTGGGCTTCAGTCTTTTGCTGACTTAGCTGCTTAGTGAACGGGTCTGCCATGTTATCCGCGGAGTCTACTCTCTGAACCTCTACATATTTCTTCTCAATATAGTCGCGTATGAGGTGGAAGCGCCGCTCTATGTGCTTGGACTTCTGATGAGACCTTGGCTCCATAGCTAGTGCTATGGTGCCAATATTATCGCAGTAAAGTGTTATGACATCTAATGACATTACACCTAACTCTGCAATGAACTTTTAACTAGAAGGTTTCCACTGCACCCTTAGATACGGCTTAACATTCAGCTTCTAAGGTAGAATCTATAATGATTGGTTGTTTGGAACTCTTCCAACTTACTGAACCACCATTGCACATATCTTGATGTAGACTTTCTATCATCAATATGTGTGCATCCTTCTACCTTCAACTCTGATCTTCTCCCAAAGACCAAGAACATGTCCTTAGTTCTTCTCAAGTACTTAAGACTGTTCTTCACAGCTATCCAGCGCTTTTTGCCTGGATCTGATTGACATATGCTCGTGACATTCACAGCATGTACTATATCAAGTCATGTACATAGCATGGCATACATGAGGCTCCCTATTGCTGATGCATAGGGGATCTTGCTCATGCGTTGAATCTCTTCAGATGTGTTGGGGCACATCTTCTTGGAGAGATTAATTTCATGCCTTAGGGGTAAGAGACCCCTTTTAGAGTTTTCCATGCTGAACCTTTTCAGCACTTCCTCTATGTACATCTTCTGTGATAGGCCAAGCATCCTTTTAGATCTATCTCTATAGACTTTTATTTCCAAAATATAGGATGCTTCCCCAAGGTCTTTCATGGAGAACCTTTTTGACAACCTGACCTTGACCGAGGTTAGCATGGGAATATCATTCCCTATCAGGAGGATGTCGTCCACGTACAGTACGAGAAATACAACAACACTCCCACTAACCCTTTTGTAAACGCATGGTTCCTCTTCGTTTTTGATGAAATCAAACGTTTTGATTGCGTCATCGAAACGAGTGTTCCAACTCCGAGATGCTTGCTTTAGTCCATAGATGGACTTTTGCAACTTGCAGACCTTGTGATCTCCATCACTGGAAGTGAAACCCAAAAGCTGTTCCATATAGATGTCTTCATCAAGATATCCATTCAGAAAAGCTGTTTTCACATCCATCTGCCAGATTTCATAATCATGAAATGCTGCAATGGCAAGCAATGTTCGGATGGATTTCAGCATGGCTACAAGTGAAAAGGTCTTCTGATAGTCAATGCCCTCGCGCTGACTATACCCTTTCGCCACAAGCTTTGCCTTATAGGTCTCTACCTCTCCATCCGAACCTATCTTCCTTTTGTAGATCCATTTGCATCCAATAGGTACAATACCTTATGGTGGATCTACTAAGGTCCAGACTTGGTTGGAATGCATGGAGTCTAACTCTGACTTCATAGCTTCCAACCATTTCTCAGAATCGATATCAGATATCGCCTCATCGTAGGTTTTGGGATTCTGCGTGTGATCCCTATCTCCCACTAGGAACATTTCCTCGGTATCCTCTTCTAGTATACCTAAGTATCTATCGGGAGGATGGGAGACCCTACTTGATCTGCGAGGTGGTTGAGGGACATCGTGTACTGGCTCTGTATTAATGGGTTCGATAGGATCCATGACTCGTTGCTTTTCAGAGACTTTCTCTTCAAGCTTAATTTTCCTTCCACTGCCTCTATCAAGGATAAACTATTTTCATGAAGATAGCATGGCGTCTCACAAACACTTTGTGATCCTTCGGGATGAAAAAATCGTATCCTAATAACCTTTTCAGGATATTCAATAAAACGAGCATTAATTGTTCTATCCTCTAACTTGTCCGCCTGTTGTCGCTTGACGTGGGCCGGACATCCCCAAATCTTGAGATGACCAAGACTCGGCTTCTTACCATGTCATATCTTATATGGTGTGGTAGGAACGGACTTTAGAGGGAATTCTATTCAATAAGTAAATAGCTAAAAATAGGGCATCTATCTAAAGAAACAAGGTAAATCAGTGAAGCTCATCATGGATCGGACCATATCCAATAGAGTCCGATTCCTCCTCTCCGACACTCCGTTGAACTGAGGTGTACCAGGAGGAGTCCATTATAAAACAATACCATTCTCCTTGAGATAATCACGGAACTCTCCACTAAGGTATTTACCTCTTCGATCTGATCGAAGAACCTTAGTGAGTTTTTCTATATGTTTTTCTACTTCATATTTAAACTCTTTGAACCTTTCAAAAGTTTCATATTTGTGTCTCATACACATATCCATACCGTGAGTAATCATCGGTAAAATGAAGTAAAAAATTACAACCCCTAGCCTGCACATCGAATGGGCCACACACATCAGTGTGTACTAGGGTAAGTATTTCAGTGGACCTCCCTGTGTCCTACAAAGGATAATTTGGCCATTTTTCCTTGAAGGCAGAATTCACAAATCAAATATGACTCGAAAGTCAATGAGCCCAAAAACTCATGTTTCTCTAATTTGTTTATTCTGTCTTCTCCTATATGGCCAAGCCTGAGGTGCCTTAAATACTTTAGATTTATCTCATTTTTGGATCTATTAGATCCTACGGTATTCACTATTTGCTCAGATATATTCACAGATACATCCATATGTATGTGATAGAGATTGTCAATCTTAAAACCATGTTGAATCAATTTAATTTTTTAAATAAATAAAAATCTTTCTGTGCTAAATAAAATACAGAAATCAAATTTCTGCTAGCAATAGGTAACAGTCCCTAAGTATCCTGAGCATATCTGACATACCTTCTGAAGGTCTGTCACCCTTCTTGTTCTTTATGCTTCCCATGTATGTAGGACAGTTCCTCTTCCAATGGCCATCCATGATGCAATGGAAACACTTTTCCTTGCAATTGGCCTTTTTCTTTGAACTTCCTTACTTGGTGTTTTCTTAGTCTTCTGCTTCTTCGCAGGCTTCTTCTTCTTCCAAATAGACTCTCTCTTGAAAGTAGAAACCAACTTGACAGCGAAAACGATGCCCCTTGAACTTCTTCAAGGTCCCTAAGGTAGTTACCAATTTATTTAACAATTCTATTTTAGTGCATACAACCTTGTTCATATGGTAGTTTACTATAAACTATTCATATGAAGCTGGAAGGGATTGCGGGATCAAATCCGTTTGCAATTCCTTGTACATGGTCATGCCAAGCTTCTCAAGCTTCTCTAAGTCCTTTATCATGGTCAAACCATGATCATGGACAGACTGCCCATCGTGCATCTTGGCTTTGAAGAGCCTCTTGGACACTTCAAACCGAGCTGCGTGACTCTGATCACCATACAACTCTTGCAGGTGATTTAATATGTCCCTGGCAGTCTTCATGTTCTCATGCTGGCATTGTAATGCATTGAACATGGATGCCATTGTGCAGCACCTAACTTTATTGTCATTGTTCGTCCACTTAACAAGCGTCTTACGCTGATCAGTGATCGGACGGATTGGTAACATGGGGATTCCATGGTCTAGCATATACCCGAATTTCTCACAATTCAAAACTATTTTTGAAATTTGCTGAGCCAATCTTTATAATTGGGTTTGGTCAAACGGTTGTTCTATAGGATATGAGATAAGAGTCTAGAAGCTGACTTTATAATCCTCAGAGAGTAAAGATTCTAGTTAGACTTTTGTACTTGATCCTAATCTGTTCTAAGGTCTTTTAGAACAAATATAACTCCCACTATTTTCTCGAATTTCTCACACTCCCCTGGTAGAAAAACGGAAATTCCACACGACTAGGGTTTCTAGTGGGTACTGCGGTCCCACCGATTTACATGCCACCTCACCTAACAGTTATTGGTGACACATAGATTGATGAATGTACAACTCTTGTACAATGCTTCTCAAGCATGTTGTAGTGTAACTTGGTCTCTAAGCCATGAAAACCTCACCTAACAGTTATTGGTCACATTTCTTAGTTAAGTCAGACCCACCGTATAACCGTAGGAATAAAGTCGTCATTGGGTCCTCACCTAACAGTTATTGGTGCCCAACCCCACCTTTACCCTACAACATCTAATGTCTATAGAGAGGTCCAGCCCCCCGATGCAACTTGCCCACTGTGTCCAGCCGAGACAAATCAACATCAGAAAGACCTTAGCAGCTCTACTACGGTGGAAGATCTATTGACTTAATATTGGTTAATCAGGTCTTAGTGTTTGCAACTTGAGCTTTTCATAAGAGGTAATCGAACAATTGGCCAGGTAAGCAGGTGGGAGGCTCTCCTTACTCAGAGAGTAAGGTCCTAATTAAGTAACCACCTTTCATGCTTTCCTAGACACCAATTAGATCAATTAATCTAATATGACTTGCTCATGTTGGTTCACTCTCGACTTGATTGAGGAGGTTTTAATTAAGGTCTCAATTGGGTTTGCTACATCACATGTAAACCTATCTACCCGACTCTCATTCACATCACATGCAAACGGCACATTGCAGGCAGTTATAATCGCAGCAATAATTAAAGCTAAACTTTAAATGGGTGATGATCATGGATTCTAATTAAGTCGTATTACAAGCACATGCACGTCAATCGATCAATTGGTCTTCAACTCTTGAATTGGTTCCAAGCCTCCTTGATTCGATCCTTGACCAACTCTTGATCCAATCGCCATCAACCACTTAGACCCCTGCTCATCTCATGCATCATCTTCGACTTGATCGTTGACGTACATCACATCACAAAAATACAACCAGATATAAAATAAAAATAAAAATAAATTACATCTCCCTTTTAGGAGGCACGCAGGCCTCTCAAAACATTAAATAAGATGCATGCAAGCATCTAAAAAATTACATGACATTACAGATCACATCGCAGGTCATTACATTCGATACCAAAAGGGTTTGAATCCTATGATCATCACCACATGTAGCAATTATAATTTTCAGATCTGAAAACTAATTGATTATCTTATGACATAGGTTGCTGATCATGCTAATTATGATTCTAAACTTTGTAATCCCATTAACAATGCAATTAGAATCATCATCTTATCATATAAAAATCAGCATGCAAAAATCAGCACCCTAGAAAAAATCTGCATGCAGAAAATTTTCAGCATACATAATCTTTCAATTTTCAGATCTAATAAGCCTACTAATAATTAATCCTTACCTTAATCTACGAAACCTGGCTCTGATACCACTATTGGAAAACCCCGATCATGCCGCTGAAATTCAAAAAATTCAGATGCAGCGGAAGAGGCATGTGCGGGATCAACCGTTCATCGCATGAACGTTGTTTAAAAACCATTCGTAGATAGATAAGGATTAAAAACTTTTAAATAACATTAGAAGATCAGATCTTCACCATTGTGCGGGTAGATGATCACTGCAAACTGATGATCGTGGTTTAGGATGAAGGTTCGCTTGAAGCCGTTCAAGTGCCCGGCCTCTACGGGTATCCACACGAAGCAGAAAATCGATCCAAGCTTTCTATCTCCCGGGGGTGCTAGCTCCCTTGCAGAGATAACTTTGATGGCTGATATCCTCCCTTTCAATCAATCCTTGATTGTGCTTGGGAGGAGGAAGAAGAAGGATGAAGAAAAGAAGAGGAACAAAGCCCTGCAGCCTTCTTTTTCTTCCTTGCGTTGGAACCAAATGGTGGAGGAAGAAGGAGGCCACCAAGATCCTTTTCTTCCCTTTGTTGTTGGTGGCTGAAAAGAGAGGAGAGGAGGGTGGCCACGTGATGGAGAGGAGGAGGGCTTCACTTTTTATTAGGGCACCTCCTTTCAAAGCCTTATAAAGGCATCTAGGGCTCCTATTTGGTTTAGTCCAAATCATGAATCAATTGGGTTCAATCTATGCTAGTCCTAATCCAATTAGAACTTGAATGAACCATGACTCAATTGAACTCTTCAATCCTAATCCAATTAGGAGTCATGTTGATTCATTAGATTAATAATTAATTAGGACTTAAGAAATCCTAATCCAATTAAAATTTGTTTAATTCTAGTCCTAATCCAATTAGGACTCTAATTTGAATTCGAAGTCCAAATCCGATTAGGACTCTAGGAATCCTACTCCAAGTAGGAATCCAAATTTAATTCAAAACTCCTAATCTAATTAGGATTGTAGGAATCTTACTCCAAGTAGAAATCCCAGTCCTACTCCAAATAGGATTTCCAGTCCAAGTAGAAATCCCAGTCCAAGTAGGAATCTCAGTCCAAGTAGGATTCCTAGTCCTAATCCAATTAGGACTCCAGAAATCCTACTCCAAGTAGGACTCTTGTTTTAAGTCCAATTAATTAATTCTCTTTGTTCCTTCTTCAGCTTATTATCAATCGAATTGATTACTTGTGATTCCTAATCACGATTCAACCATCGGATCAGTCAATGCCTCTAGTGTGTGTGACCCCATAGGTTCTACTCTGACTGGTAGTGAGATATATTGTGATCTCTATCACAATATCATTGAAAACTCCTTTCAATGGGTCGGAACGATTCCAACTCTACTCATTAGGGCTTATCGATCATCGAGATAATCCCTATGAGTCCCACCATCCACCAGTGACACCTAGCAGCATGTAGTGGCTACCCAGCAGAATAGAATGATGAACCTCTAGGTGCAGTTATCATGTGATACAGTCCTTCTATCGTGGATCCCTACAGGACGGAGGTCATGGATAACTCGTCAAACCCCTTCGTTTGTCATATGTCAAGATTTATTTGACTCGAGTTCGATAGTGGAAAACTCTTTCTCCACTTTATATTACTGCCCTGGCCAAGGTCTTAGAACTCAGTCTAACAAATTACATAGGATCACTCCTCTTCTATCAAGGTCGATAGATTCTATGTAAGTGCATACCCTACTCCTACAGTGAACTTACTGCAGCCAATCTACACTACAAGGACCCATATGACTAGAGACCATGTATACGTGTAGTCAAACTATAATAACCTCACTGTGAGTAGCCGAAGCACCGCAGGTCAAAGGACCAGTCATACTACTGCAACATCAAGCAAGTCACTGACGAGTGGATAGACGTCCAAGTAACTTCTTGTCTTGGTCACGCTCAGTACCCTTATTCTCTAACAAGCACCTGCACTGTCACTTCAGTGTCCCTACACTGTGGACTCAAGTCTCGTCCATCCAGAAGGAAAGTGATCTGTGCACTGATCGGATCGATCACCGTCCTCGTGATGATCCATTGATCAGGAGCATTTAGAAATTAATCACCAATAATACATGGCTCAAATTCTCAACTTTTGAAAATATGCATCATCATCTTATTAATTTCTTGGACGATTCATAGACACATAATTAATATGAATGAAAAGATGCCTTTTATTTATTCAATAATAAATAGTCAAGTACAAAATTATGTCCCTAGAATTAACAATGTGTCAGCCAGATTGGCTTCTAGGGCATACATCTAACAAATGATAGAAGATTGGCACAGTTAAATGCAAAAGCTATAAATGTACTTTATTGTTCATTAGATGTAAGTGAATTTAATAGAATATTTACTTGCATCTCTGCTAAAGAAATTTGGGACAAACTTGAGGTCACTCATGAAGGGACCAATCAAGTTAAGGAGTCAAAAATAAACATATTAGTTCACAAGTATGAATTATTTAAAATGGAATCTACTGAGTCCATAACTGATATGTTTACTCGTTTTACTGAAATTATAAATGGGCTTAAGAGTTTAGGAAAGTCTTACACTAACTCTGAATTGGTGCGAAAAATTCTCTGGTCTCTAGCAAGAATTTGGGAGCCCAAGGTAACCGCAATTCAGGAAGCTAAGGACCTCAACACACTGCAATTAGAGGAACTTCTAGGATCACTCATGACCCATGAGTTGACAATGAGGCAAAATTCGGAAGATGAGGTCAAGAGAAGAAAGCCCATTGCCCTAAAGACTACCACCCCTAAACAACAAACTGAATCGGAAGATTCAGATGATGATGATGAATTTGATGAAGAAGGGATGGCTATGCTTGGAAGAAAATTCAGAAAATTTATGAGAGGTAAGAACAGATTTTATAAAAAGAAACCCTTCCTCAAAGGTAGCCCAAGCAAAGAAAAGGATAAGGACAAAGAAAAGGAAAAAAAAACTCCTATTTGCTATGAGTGTAATAAACCCGGGCATTATAAGATAGATTGCCCAAATTTGAAATGGATGGCAAGAAAACTGAAAAAGAAGAACTTCATGGCTGAATGGAGTGAAAGTGAGGAGTCAAGTTCGGAAGAGGAAGATCATCAAGAGACGGCCCAAATGTGTCATATGGCCAATGACGATGAGGTAGATTCTGAACTTGAATGTGATTTTACTGTTGATGAATTACATGATGCATTCTTAGAACTCATGGAAGAACATAAGAAACTTATCAATAAAAATAAAGTTCTAAAAGAAGAAAATCAATCTCTTATCAAAGATAAATTAAAACTATCTCATAACTATGAAACATTAAGTAGGAAACTTACAAATAAAATCAAGAATCTAATTGCTGAAAATATCAAGTTAAAAGAAGATGCTGAAAAATATAAATTCTTAGTAGATAAGTTTATACTTAGTTCTACCAAATTAACTATGATTCTTGATAGTCAAAAAGTTGTATATGATAAGGCTGGATTAGGATATAAAACAAATAGGAAACAAAAATTCTTAAAGAACATTTTTGTAAAAGCTAAAAATAAAAATATTACTTGTCATTGCTGCAATAAATTAGGACATAAAGCATATGAATGTAACTATAGAAAGTCCAGTCAAAACAAATTAAGTAATAATTATAAGATTAAATTCAAGAAAGTTTGGGTTCCAAAAGGAACATCAAGTACTAACCCTAAAGGACCCAACATAGTTTGGGTACCTAAAGCTCTTTCTTGATCTTGATTGCAGGGGTGTCTTGCAGCTGATAAAGTGGAAAAACGATGGTATCTAGATAGCGGCTGTTCAAGACACATGACCGGTGACGTAGACCAATTTGTCACCTTGGAATCAAAGAAGGGTGGAGTAGTAACCTATGGAGACAATGGTAAAGAGCATATCATTGGAAAGGGTAAAATTTTTATTACTCTATCCATTTTTATAGAAAATGTCTTATTAGTTAAGGGTTTGAAACATAACCTGCTGAGCATAAGTCAATTTTGTGATAAAAGGTTTAAAGTCACATTTGAAGCATCAATATGCATAATCACAAATCCTAAAGATAATAGTATTGTACTTGTAGGACAAAGGCAAAGAAATATTTACTTGGTAGATCTTCATGATTTAGGCAAGAAAAATGGATTATGCTTAATTACTAATGAAGAAAAGAAAAATGAAACAAGTTGGCTTTGGCATCGTAGACTAGGACATGCTAGTATGGAATTAATATCAAAACTAGTCAAGAAGGAATTAATAAAAGATGTACCAAAACTGATTTTTGAAAAAGACAAAATCTGTGGACCATGCTCATTAGGAAAACAAACTAAATCATCTTTCAAATCAAAGAATATAATATCAACAACTAGGCCTTATGAACTCATACATATGGATTTATTTGGACCCACTAGAACTGCAAGTCTAGGAGGGAAGAAATATGGACTAGTAATTGTAGATGATTTCTCAAGATATACATGGGTTTCATTTTTGGCACATAAGAATGAAGCATTTTCAGAATTCTTGAAACTATATAATAACATCATAAATGAAAAGAAGCTCACCTTAGTAGCAATTCGAAGTGATCATGGTACTAAATTTGAAAATCAACACTTTGAAGAATTTTGTAATAAAAATGGTATTTCACATCAATTTTCAGCACCTAGAACGCCTCAACAAAATGGGGTTGTTGAAAGGAAAAATAGGACATTGGCAGAAATGGCACGCACGATGTTGTGTGAGTCAAATCTTCCAAAGTACTTTTGGGGTGAAGCTATAAGCACTGCTTGCCATATTCTAAATCGAGTTTTAATACGACCAATAACCAAGAAAACTCCTTATGAGCTTTGGAAGAATAAAAAACCAACTGCTAAATATCTTAGAGTATTTGGATGTAGATGTTTCATCTTAAACAATGGCAAGGAGGATCTAAGTAAATTTGATGCCAAGTCAGATGAAGGTATCTTCTTAGGATACTCCACATCTAGCAGGGCATACAGAGTATTCAATAAAAGAACTCTTGTAGTGGAAGAGTCAGTTAATATCATATTTGATGAGTCTGATAGTGAGTCTCCTAGGAAAGAAAATATTCTTGATGATGATACAGGAATTATCGACTTTGAAAAGTTGAATATTGATGACGTGCCAATTCAAGATAAGGGAGATGATTACGTGCCACCACAATCTCAAAACTTGCCAAAGGAATGGAGGTATGCATATGGACACCCTAAAGACTTAATCATTGGTGATCCATCTAAAGGGGTAAGAACTCGATCATCTCTTAGAAATTTAAATGATTATCTTTCTTTTGTTTCACAATTAGAACCTAAGACTTATGAAGAAGCTGAAAAAGATACTAATTGGATAAATGCCATGCAAGAAGAATTAAATCAATTCAAAAGAAGTAATGTATGGACATTAACTGAAAGACCAAAACATAACTCAGTAATTGGAACAAAATGGATCTTTAGAAATAAATTAGATGAAAATGGGTTAGTTATAAGAAATAAAGCTAGACTTGTAGCTAAGGGATACAATCAAGAAGAAGGAATAGATTTTGATGAAACATTTGCTCCTGTAGCTAGATTAGAGGCTATTAGACTACTTCTAGCATTTGCATATTTCATGGATTTCAAATTGTATCAAATGGATGTAAAAAGTGCATTCTTAAATGGTTTTATTGAGGAGGAAGTATATGTAGAGCAACCTCCTGGTTTTGAGAATCATGAATTGCCAAATCATGTGTTTAGACTACATAAGGCATTATATGGATTAAAGCAAGCACCTAGGGCTTGGTATGATCGATTAAGCAAATTTCTGCTTAATAATGACTTTAGTAGAGGAAATATAGATAAAATACTATTTCTCAAAAGAAAGGACAAAAATCTATTAGTGGTACAAATATATGTCGATGACATAATCTTTGGTGCCACAAATGATACTCTTTGCAAAGAATTTGCTGATTTAATGCATGGAGAATTCGAAATGAGTTTGATGGGAGAGCTAAGTTTCTTTCTGGGATTACAAATCAAACAAACTAAAGAAGGCATTTTTATTCATCAAACTAAGTATACAAAGGAAATACTAAAGAAGTTTGGGAATGAAAATCATAAGGGAGTAGGCACTCCAATGAATCCTACTAGTAAGCTAGACAAAGATGAAAAAGGGAAGAGTATTGATATTAAGCTCTATAGAGGACTAATTGGATCCTTGCTCTACCTTACTGCTAGTAGACCAGACATCGTATTTAGTGTAGGAATATGTGCTAGATACCAATCAGATCCTAAGGAGTCACATTTAAGTGCTGTTAAGAGAATCCTTAAATATTTAAGAGGAACTACGAACATTGGTTTATGGTACTCAAGAGACTCTTGTCTAGATTTGCTTACATACTCAGATGCTAATTTTGCTGGATGCAAATTAGATAGGAAGAGCACTAGTGGCACATGTCAATTTTTAGGAAACAACTTAGTATCATGGTTTAGCAAAAAGCAGAATTCAGTGGCACTGTCAACAGCTGAAGCTGAATATATAGCTGCTGGTAGTTGTTGTGCTCAAGTACTATGGCTTAAGCAACAACTAGAGGACTATGGAGTTAAGCTAGATAATATTCCTATTAAGTGTGATAATACGAGTGCCATCAATCTTACTAAAAATCCGGTTCAACATTCTAAAGCCAAACACATAGAAATAAGGTATCATTTTATTAGGGATCATGTGCAAAATGGAAACATATGTATTGAACATATATGCACTGAAAAACAATTAGCCGACATATTCACAAAACCATTGAGTGAAGATAGATTCTGTACGCTAAGGAGGGAATTAGGCATATGTGATCCTTTTTATCGAAGAAATATAAAAGGGAGCAAGTAGTCTCATGATACATTCCTCCAATTTCTAAAAACCCATGAAACATGAGTCAAACTTGTCATCTATTGATTCCTTACTCATGTATCATTGTCCCAGAAAGAATTTATAAGGATTGGAAGCAGGAAAAATTTTTAGAAGCAATAAGAAAGAGAAAAGAAAAAAATTCTGCACTTGGGTCGACCCAACCCAGAATAGGGTCGACCCAACGTTGAGTTGACCTAAGAAAATTCTTGACTCGACCCAACGTCGGGACCCCACTGTTAAAAGGGGGACCCGAGAGCATTGTTAGGGCACTGTTTGCCCTTGTCCTCTTCTGAATACTCTATTTCCTACTCTCCAAACTCCTCCAAACATCTCCAAACAGTAGATTACCTTAAGATCTTGGAGAAATGGGACCCAAAAGAGCCGTAGCCAAGAGATCCAAAAGAGTCTCACGGGTCCAACGTGAGGAAAGACATGCTACGGAGCCATCTACAGTGTCTCCACAATGTGAGGCACGTGCAGAGCCACCTCCTCCTCCTTCCCCCTCAGTAATACTTGCAAGATTTGCGGGGAGACCAGTTACAACGGGGAGAAGGATCCATTTCGAGTTCTTTGATCAAGAAGGGTTTCGTTTGAGGGAATGGATCCAAAGGCAAGGTTGGGAGTATCTTTGCTCCCTAGATGTGATGATCTACCTCGAATTAGTTCGGGAGTTCTATGCCTTCCTTAAAACTGGAATGGGAGGGCTTATTTCGAAAGTTCGAGGCGTTAGGGTTCGAGTTTCCGAGGAGAGTTTAAGTGAGCTATTTCATCTTCCCTGCGAAGGAGCCACTCCGGAAAAGCCAGAAAATAAGATGAGAGCCCTGCAGTTGATAATGGAAAATGAAGACTTCGACTTTTCGGAGAAGGTAATAGCAAGCTCTCTATCTGCTGAAATGAGATTACTGCTCAGTATTATAAATAGGATTTTATTTTCGAAGAGCGGGAGATTCAATCTCATCACAGAGCGAGATCTAGTAGTGATGGAGCATATTATTCAGGGTATTCCCCTGAATCTCCCGGCCATGATACTGAGGCAGATGAGGAAGGTGATCTGCAACTCCAGAGTATCCCTACCTTATGGTATGATACTCACTTTGATTTTTCGATAGCACGGCATATCTGTCGAGGGGGAGGTATCCAGGTATCTGCTTCATACTGATACATACACTGCACGGACACTTATACGTATGGGCTATGAGAAAGTGAACGGGCAGTGGGTTCATACTGGAGCAGGGATTCAGGGTGAGGCACTAGAGGGTGATGCACCAGATATTGGAGACACTATCCCTGAGGATGAGGAGCATATGGATCATCCTACTGCACCTTCAGAGGTTGGACCATCGTCATCTGTTCCTCCGAGAGATACAGATGAGTTCTGGAGTAGGATGACTGAGATTATGACAGCTCAGGCGAGGACTATCACTGACGGGCTGACGAGCAGATTAGATGTTATGTCAGCTCCGGCGAGGACTGTCACTGATGGGCTGACGAGCCGACTGGACATCATGTCTGCTGAGATCAGTGATCTGAGGCAGCAGATAGGAGCTCTACGGAGAGAGAGAGACCCATGGACCATCTGTGCCACAGGCTACTGAGTCAGAGATTTCGGCACAGAGTCATCCAGCTCGTCGAGCTCCACGCCAGACACAGTCTCACCAGGCTCGACCTCCCCTCGCCACATATACTAGGAGGATGAGGACTAGATCCCAGCCATTAGATACTCCCTAGGCTGATATTAGCATTTTTGTTTAGAGCCTAGGCTAGATATCTAGTTCTCATATGTATTTTGTGTTTATCATGTATCTTTAAACTTGGATTAAGGAACATTGTAATTGTTTTTGTTTTTGGCATGAATGTACTAAAATGTTTCTATTTTGATCAATGAAGTTTGAATGTTTGTTATTTATTGTGTCTTTTTCCATGCACCTATTTGATGATAACAAAAGGGGGAGAAGTAAAGAAAGAGTAATAAGAAGTTGAAGTAAAGAAAGAGAAATAACAAGGAGAAATAAGAAATTGCATAAGAAAAGAGAAATTACTTGTAAAACAAATTGAAAATCATATAGGAAAGCATATACATTTAAGGGGGAGCAATTTGTAACAATGAAAATGAGGGGAGCAATTTGTAACAATGAAAATGATCAAATCAAAAATTTCTATCAAATCTCAGAATTTGGCACATAGAATTTCAGAATTTGGCACGCACCTTTCACATCTCGATACATAACCTGAAACTCATGTTTTATCTCAAATTTTTGAAGTTTCATCTTTAATGAATTATAAATGAAAGGGGGAGCAATTCAAAAAGTCAAATTGGCAACATTTGAATGATATAGGGGGAGACTTCACTCTTATATTTTGAAAAGCTGAATTTCAGCAAGTTAAGCCCTTTTAAAACTAATTTTAAGATAAGTATCAATAGGCTCATACTCTTTATTTTGTAATCATCAAAAAGGGGGAGATTGAGGATGATAGTGTTATTTTGATGATTAACAAGCAATTATCAAGAGTAGGTTATAAGTTAAATCGATACTTCATTTATAAGTCTGTTACTCTCAGTATATTTGTATAAATTGATAAAGATACATTTCATTGTTTATATGAATGAATCTAACCTTGAGATGCAGCAAAGTGTGGATTGAGTCGACCCAAAGGATGATTGGGTCGACCCCGGCACATTAGGAAATTATTTGGCACACTTCTGCAAAAATGGCACAGATGAACAGTAAGTTGGGTCGACCCAAGGAAAGCATGAGTCGACCCAAACATCAAGCTTCTCAACAACTCAGAAATCAGTTCTCTGGAAATACTGAGAGGGTCGACCCAAGATGAAGTTGAGTCGACCCAAACCCTGAGTGGGTCGACCCAAAGGCAAGACAGAACAGATGACAAAAAAGGTTCTCTGGAAACCCTGAGAGGGTCGACCCAAGAAGAAGTTGAGTCGACCCAACTGAACCTTGAGTCGACCCAAAGAAAGGTTGGGTCGACCCAAGTGAAGGAAGGCTGAATTGCAAGTTTCTGTGTTTCTGAGAGGGTCGACCCAAGAAAAGTTTGAGTCGACCCAAGTGAAAGTTGGGTCGACCCAAGGACAGGTTGAGCCGACCCAAACACGGGCAGAAGCATAATGGCTAGTTCTGCAGAAGTACTTTTTGTCCTTCCAACAGTGAGTAACAGCTAGTTTTTGAATTCTAACCATTGGGGCTTGTCTAATAGATGAAGGAAACTATTTAAAGTGGCACTATTCATTAGATAGAACATCTTTTTCAAAGAATATCAAAGAGTACACAAGAAAGAGAAAGTGCCCTAATCTTCTTCATTCAAGTGCTTCATTCAAGAGTCAAAGAAAGTGGTTGAGCAGATTCAAAGAGTCATCAAGAGCTCCATCCACCCTTGAAGAGTGAAGCATCCTTGACAAAGAAGAGAGAAGTCACATCAAGCGATAAATATTCTCTAAACTCTTCTTTGTAGTTTATATTGTTATATTTGCTCATCTAGGAGTTTAAATCTTCTTCCTTTGTTTATTAAACTATTTGTAAAGGTTGGTTGGTTAGCCCGCAAAACCAACGGAATAGGTTGATTGGTGAACCCGGAAAACCAATTGTAAAGGTTCGTTGGTGAGCCCGTAAAACCAACATAGGTTCGTTGGTGAGCCCGTAAAACCAACATAGATTTTTGGTGAACCCGGAAAACCAAAGTGTAAAGGTTTTTGGATTGTGAGCCCGGAAAACAATCCAACTGTAATCCGCGGAATTATAGTGAATTCCCAAGGGGTCGCTTGGGGAGTGGACGTAGGTGCTAAGAAAAGCACCGAACCACTATACTTCTTGTTGTTTGCATTATGATTTGTTTAAGTTCACTAACTCATCATTTAACACAAGTAAGATAGTTAAAATTAAAAGAAACCAATTCACCCCCCCCCCCCCTCTTGGCTTGTCACATTGGGCAACAACAGCCCAACGGCTAGTTCTGCAGAATTGTTTTTTAAGTCTCCAACGGCTATAAACGGCTACTTTCTCCATTCCAACGGTAGGAAAGTGTTCTTTAGAGGTTGGGGAAGTATTTAAGAGGCACTATTCATCAGAGAAAATAACCTTTTGGAAATCAAGAAGCACATTCAAGAGAAAACCCTGAAAAAGCAAGCCTCATTCAATTGCTTCATCTTAAGAGCCAAAAGAAAGTGGTTGAGCAGTTTCAAAGAGTCATCAATAGCTCCACCAATCCTTATGAAGTGAAGCAAGCTTGACAAAGAAGAGAATAGCTCCTCCAAAGTGATAAATATTCTCTAAACTCTTCTTTGTAGTTTATAATTGCCTTATTTGCTCTTTTAGGAGCTTTCATTCTTTACTTATTACTCTTATTGTAAGGTTTATTGGTAAGCCCGTAAAACCAACATTGTAGGTTATTGGTGAGCCCGAAAAATCAACTCAGATTATTGATTAGCCTGAAAAACCAACTTAGGTTGTTAGTGAGCCCGCAAAACCAACATTGAGGTTTATTGGTGAGCCCGGAAAATCAATTGTAAAGATTTTGGATTGTGAGCCCGAAAAACAATCCAACTATAATCCGACGGATTATATTGAATTCTCAAGGAGAGGCTTTGAGAGTGGACGTAGGTGCTTGGGGTGCACCGAACTACTATACATTATCTTGTTTATGTTGTGCTTGTTCTTGTATTTATTCTTGCTTTATATTTGATTTTTGCTCTAGGGTAAGTTCACACAAATAACTTAAGAAAGCTTCCACCGCTCTTAACAAGAAAACTTTTAAAGTACCAAAAATTTAGAAAAACCCAATTCACCCCCCTTCTTGGGTTGTCACCTTGGGCAACAACTAGTATGCCACACAAGTGAAGTGTAGAAGTACATTTCACTGAACGTGATATGTTTCAGAGTGCTCTGCTGTCAAGAGATGTTCCGAGTGGATATGGATATAAATGTCCCTCCGACTTGAGATCACCACGGTGACTAGCAAACAACTCACTGTACTTTGGTACCGAACTATCTGAATTTCTAATTCAGTGACGGAAGATTTCTAGGTACAGTCAAGTACTTACGAAGTCGGTGTGTGAGTCAAGATGGGATTGACCCCTCCTGGTGATAGGAGATAATACTCTTGTGTTCAATTCAGCAAAACCTTGGTCCGGGTAGTCTATGTGAGGAGTCACAGGATTTGTAAAGTTGAAGTGCATTTTGGATGAACTGATTAAAGAATTGATAGTAAACTCTGAAGTCATCCTATGCATTCGGAGTCATAGGGATGAATTATATGGTAACTGTAGTCCAAGAGTTCTTGAATGTTGCTTTGCAATCATTCGGCCTATCCGGATGTCGGATACCATTGCTAGATGGTCATTTTGATTAGTACAGAAAATTCTTCTTTGCTACCGGCTTAGATTCGAACTTATTGGGTCACACGCATAGAAGTTTCTGGATTGATCAAATGGCTGATTGATGATTAAGAATCGTCCAGGGGTACATTGGTCAATACGATTGACAAATTACCTTAAGCAAAGGTTGCAGTAAAATAATTATTAAATTATTGAAGGATAAATTAGCAATTAGATTGCCAATGAACTCAATTTGATTGAATGATTGGGCTTAGGTTGAGCTAAATTAAATTAGATTTAATTTGGGCTACATTTGGGTTTGACCTAATTGGATTGGGTTCGACCCTAGTAGATTGGGCTTGATCCAATTGATGGAACTTGACTCAATTAGATTGGGCTTGACCCGAGTCAATTAGAAGTCCTTATTTGATAAGGATTCTAAGTTCAAAAATTCAGAATTTGAAAAGGAGAATGAATCCCTATTTTCTTGGCGCCAATAGTTGGCGTGAGAAGGAAATGTGGTTCCTATTTGGGCGGATGAATCCCTATTTCATAGGAATTCAAATCGCACAAAAGCGGCCTTATCCCCAGCCGTGGAAAATGCCCTATTTGATAGAGATTTTAATTGCCAAAACATGGCAATTTAATTGGCGAAAAAGAAGGAGTGCATGAAGTGGGGTCTTTGGCTATAAAAGACCTCTACACGCCTAGGGTTAAAAGTGAAGGTGATTCTTATGAGAAAGTCTTGGTTCTGAAATTCAGGAGAATGTGACGGCCACCTCTTCTCCTCCTTCTCCTTCCTCTTCATCTTTTTTCTTCTTAAAGAACAATCAAGAGTTGATTGCTTCAAGAGAGAAAATTTCAGCCATTGCAGCACCTCCTCGCGAGCTAACACTCCCGTGGACGTCGATCTTCCTGGAGCTTTGCATGGACGATCCATAGAGGCCGGACATGTGTGCGGCTGTAGAACGTGATCAAGGAGTCATCAAAGGCTTCCAGCAAATCAGGTATGAGATATGATCTCTTTAGATATTAAGATTAGATCTTAACATGTTGCTGACATTTCAGGATTATATGTTAGACATATAATCATAGACTCATGTTTTAAATAAATGTTCATGTTTTTAGATTTATTTTATTATTGAGATCAGATCTCATGCATGTGTTAAAATTAAAGTGTTTAATTTTAATTGCTTCCGTTGAAAATTTTAAAAATCATGCATGCTACCCACATGGGTTCCCCAACAGTGGTATCAGAGCCACAGGTTCATGTGATGTTTTTTAATGTTTATGTTTAAAACATATTTTCTAATCTTAGTAGTCAAGTAATCGGATTGGGTGGTTCATCAGGCCGTCCGGTCATAGGAGAAAAAAGGGTTTCATGACCCTCTCTTTCCATTCAATGGGGTCTCCTATGGCGTGTAGGGGTGTCATTGTGATCAAAATCCCTTGAAGATGAACCACGAAAGAAAGATTAAAAGTTGTTTTAATCTTTGTAATTAAATCGAAGATCATAAATAAGTTTAGATGAGATCTAAAAGGATTTATGATTGGATTATTTGCTGTTTTTTGCATTGTTAATCAAATCTAAAAATAAAGTTGCATGTGATGCAAATGTCTAGGTAAAATTCATATTGGTATATATATGTGATGTAGAACATGAATTAAATTTTATTTAAGCATGTTTATTTGACAAACTTAGATCTAAAAAAAATATATTTTAAGAACTAAAGTTTGTAATTAACATGCGATTAAATGACTTGTGCAATATCAGGGGTCGACTCATTTAGATCAAGAGTCGACTCATGAAACAAGGGTCGACTCATTTAGATCATGAGCCAACTCATGAGTCTTAAGAGTCAACTCATTGACCTATACTTAATTGAGAATTGAATGATGAAATCTTAGACCTAGAATTCATAATTGAACTCTAAGTACATTGCATAAATCTTGGGGCTTGGGTTAGCTCAAATCAGGTCTTATAAATTGGGTTAGACCTAGGGTTAAAATCAAAGATGAACTAATTAGAGTTGTTGATCAAATCTAACTAAATTGTAATTAGATTAGGTCAAGGATGCTTTAAATCAAATACAATAGTTGTACTTTATCAAGTCCATGTCTTTGATTAGACCAAATGAAACTTGATTGAGGCTCAGTGGTTGAGCCCGAGTTATTAGGATGGTCAAATCGAAACGATTAACCAGTCGGTGTCTAAGATAAGTTTGGCAGCTTCGACCGGTGGTCATTAATTGGGAGCTACTCGCACTGATCGTGTCTTTGACGAGTTAATGGCATATCTCTCCCACCGATCTCACTTATATGGCCGACTTGGTGAATCATGTTTTGACTAGATCACTTAATGATTCGAGTTAACTCATGCTTGTAAGAAAAATTAGTGTGACTGATTTAGGTGCCTATGAACCGGCTTGAATCTAGTCCTTTTTAATCTGACTTAGCGAAGTCAGTGAGAGGATCAAGATTAACCGGTCCTTCTCTTCTCTATTAAATCAAATTCTCTAAAATTATTAGGTCCCTAAAATGAAATAGTTATGGAGATAACTACCTCACTGCCTCCCATTAAGTTGAGTAATAATGGGTCCAGTGGTTCAATAATCATTGGAGGCGCCACACGCCTGGTGCTTATCTGCCATTGGAATTATCATCCATAATATGATGAGTCAGTTCTACTTTCTATAGGTAATCAGGTTGGCCGAGTCACACTCGGGCCTGTCATCTGTTAGTGGGTTACACTGAATTCTATCATGTTAATGGTTGGACCTGACTAGGACTTTCAGTGAAGGCGCCACACGCCTACTGAAGAGGTGCCTGGGGTAGAATTGACACTAGAAATTGTCTGGATGAAACAATTAGTTAAGAACTTACCCATAGATGCACATGGGTTGGCTGAGCCACACTCGGGCCCATATGCGATCTGAGTGGATTCTAGTGCCCGCTAAAAGATTAAGGTAATTCTTCGAATTAAAGGTAGAGGCTACCAATTCATATAAAATAGTGGAAGAACCTCTAGACTAAAGTTCAAGTCTTTAGGTTTAATTAATTCGTATACTAATAAATATCATGTTTTTTTCTTTTATGTAGAAATGGCCACAAATTTGTCGCTTCGATCGCTATTAGACAGTGATAAGCTGACAGGACCAATTTCAATAACTAGCTTAGAAAGCTGAAAATTATCCTTGAGCACGAGCGGATTCTGTACATTTTGACAGATCCGGCACCTGAGCAGCTTGCTCCTAATGTCCGGAGAACAGTCTGAGATACTTATCAGAAGTGGCTCAATGACCGAATCACGGTTTGACGCATTATGCTAGCTACTATGAACAACGAGTTCAATCACAGATTTGAGAACGCTCAGCCAGAAGACATGCTTCAAGTGTTGAATGAGTCTTTTGGCATTTCCGACGATATTGAAAGGCACAAGACTAGTTGTGCTATTTTCAGCGCTCGAATGAGGGATAGGGCCTCAATTACTGATCATGTACTGTACATGATCGAGTTGATTGAGTACCTGAACACGCTCGGGTTTTTCCTGCACGATCAGCTGGAAAAGGATGCGATACTGAATTTCCTGCCGAGACCTTACCGCCCGTTTCTTACTCATTTCAGAATGACAAAGCCTACAATGAATTACTACGGATTGCTGGAATTACTGCAGACCTTTGAGAAGGATCATCAGCTCCAGAAGGAGTCAGTGAATGTGGTGGGAGGATCTTCGGGAGGGCATCGTCCCTTTATGAAAGGAAAGAAGAAAAATAAAACTAAAAATCGAAAGGTGAAACGTGCTATGACATCTCAGCAAAGTCAGACTAAGAAGATCAAGGCTAACCAGAGTCAGGCAGAATGCTTCTATTGCAAGAAGCAGGGGCATTGGAAGAGGAATTGTTCTCAGTACCTTGCCTCACTTGACCTGAACAGACCAAAAAAGAGAAAAGGGCAATCGGTTGCTGATTAAGGTAATTATATGATAACACCTTGTAATTTCTCTGTTTGTGATAATTCAATCTAGGTATTAGATACTGGTAGTCCTTTTAATATTTGCAATTCGTTGCAGAAACTTCAGGTCAGTAAGAGATTTGGAGACAGCGAAAGATTCTTGAATGTTGGAGATGGAAGATCTGTTCCAATTCTAGCTCTAGAAAGCCTGAAACTTGTTTTCAATTCTCATGTAATTGTCTTTAGTGATTGTCACTATTGTCCATCGTTTTTATTGAATGTGATTTCTGTAGGCCTTTTGGCCATGAACGGTTATAAAGTTTCAATAAAGAAATATTATTGTGATATCATTATGAATGGTGTTACTGTAATGAATGGACGATTGAGCAATGACATCTATATATTATCACAACTTGTTAATGTTATGTACACATCAAGTAAGCGCCCTAGAATAGATAGTATCTCCGATGTCTACCTTTGGCACTGTAGGCTAGGTCACATTAACAAGAAAAGGATAAACAGGTTAACTGAGGAGGGTATCCTCAAAGTTGATGATTGTGAATCATTAACAACCTGCGCGTCCTGTCTTCTTGAAAAGATGATCAAGTCACCTATTACTGGAAAAGGTGAACGAGCCAATGATATTTTGAGCCTTATACATTCTGATGTATGTGGGCCCATGAGCACAAAAGTTAGAGGAGGATATTCCCATTTCATTATATTTACATACGACCTATCTAGGTATGGGTATTATGTCTATCTTATGAAACATAAGTCTGAATCGTTTGAAATATTCAAACAATTCTGTAATAAAATAGAGAAACAAACTGTAAAGAGTATTAAAACTCTTCGGTCAGACCGAGAAGGTGAATACCTCACTAGTGAATTCATGACATATCTAGGGGAGAATGGGATTCTCTCTCAGTGGACACTTCCTGAGACATGTAATATAATGGAGTGTCAGAGAGGAGGAATCGAACTTTGTTAGACATGGTTCAATCCATGATGGGCTTTGCTAGTCTGCTGATATCCTTCTGGGGATATGCACTCAAAACGGCTTGTTATATTCTTAATAAAGTTTCGAGTAAATCTATGACTAAAACACCACATGAGATATGGACAGGACGTAAACCAATACTCACTCACCTTAGGGTTTGGAGGTGTCCGGCCTACGTCAAGCGTTTAAAAGCAGATAAACTCGAAACTAGGTCTGACAAATATTTCTTTGTTGGCTATCCAAAAGAGACCAAGGGATATTTTTTCTACCTTGCTGAAGAACAAAAGTTATTCGTCAGCAATAGGGTTGTTTTCTTAGAGAAGGAATTTCTTGGAGAAGGAACTAATGGCTCTAAAGTTGAACTTGAGGAAGTTCAACAAGTAGAAAAACTGACACCATCCACTAAACTTTTAGAGTCTGATTTGATTAGATCAAACCCAGATCCCATTATAGAGGCATCCTTGAGGCGATCTGGTAGAGTACCACGTCAGCCGGATAGATACTACCGTTTCTTAGTCTGGGATGGGGATCCTATTGAGCTTGATAAGAATGATGAAGATCCGGTCACCTATATGGATGCTATGCAAAGGTATGACTCCGACAAATGGCTTGAAGCCATGCAGTCCGAAATGGAGTCCATGAAGGTCAATGATGTATGGACATTGGTTGACCCACCCGAAGGAATAAAATGATGAGTTACGTCATGTTTGATGCGACGTTTGTAGCGGAATTCGAACGGAACGTCATTCATCGTATGAACGCGCCTCGGATCGTAGAATTCAAAAATTTTTCTGGATCTAAATCCAGAAGATCTTTGAACTCATTAGGGAGGAGAGATTAGGATTCGAGGAGGGTTGATTAAGATTTATAAAACTAAAACAAAAATCAGAAGTTATAAATTTGAAGATCTCATCTTCAAAAATTCTGCAGGTGTAGAACACAACAGTCCGATGATCTTTCTAGGTTCCTAGTTAAGCCGCACATATGTCCGGCCTCTACAGGTATCCACACGAGGATCTAATCATCTGAGATAGGGTCTTATTGGAGTGATAGCTCATTGCAAAGATCTCTCATGACTATCAAATAGATTGGAAGAAATCTGCAACATATCTCCTTGAAGAAGAACTCTTTCTTCTTTGATCTTACTAGCAACGGAGGAAGAGGAAGGAGGAACCTTTGCGCGTGGATCTTCCTTGCCTTGATGCCATGGAAGAAGAGGATGCAGAGGACCCCCTTGCTGCCGTGGAGAAGGAGGAAGAATGGGCTTGGGCATGGAGGAAAGAACTCCTTCTTTCCTTGGGCGAATTGATCTCTTCCTAGGTTCTTCTTCTTTCTTTCTTTCCAACACTTAGAAGAAGATGAACTTGATCTCCCTTGCTGTCATGGGAAGAAGAGGGGAAGCCTCTTGCTGCCATGGGAAGGGAGAAGAAAAGAGAAAGGGAGGCGTGGAGAGGAAGAGGAGAGAATTAATTCATAATGTCTCCCTTGCTACCTTTTTATAGATTGGGTTTAGGGCTTCTCCTAATCTTATTAGGAGTATGGGACTATAACCCACCCTTAGATTAATGCCAAGTGTCCAATCCTTGTGCTCATAAATGCATGATATGTGTCCACTTAATCAATTGAATAATTTTCTAATCACATTAGGATTCCTAATCTCATTAGGAGAATTAATTGATTTGGGAGCATGCATCCTACGACGCCATGTGGACTTTAAAGTCCGCATAGCATGAACATGACTTAAGTCATATTCATCCTACGACGACATGTGGTCTTAAAAATTCGCACAAATCTTGGTTTAATCAAATTGACCCAATCATGAACCCAAATCAATTTGGGTCGAACCCAATTTGATTTGGCTCATTAAATCAGCCCAATTGCAATCCATTTGCAATCAATTCTACTTAAATCTTCTTCTATTAACTCACTAACACTTAGTAGGTTAATTCAATCACCAATCATATTGATGATTGATTTCTATTGTGATTCCAAATCACAATTATGATAGTCTGACTAATTAAACCTCTATGTGTGTGACCCCGTAGGTTTTATTCTGACTTGTAGTGAGACATATTGAGATCTCTATCTCAATATTACTAAAACTCCTTTCAGTGGACAGAAACGATTTCAGTTCTACTCTCGGAGTTCACTGATCACCAAGTGAATGCCTTCGAGTTTCACAATCCACTAGTGACACATAGCAGTATGTGGTGGCAACCCAGCAGAATGGAATGTCTGAACCTCTAGGTGCAGTTAGCGTATGATACAGTTCCTTTATCATGGATCCCGATGTGACGGAGGTTATGGATATCTCGTCAAACCCCATCGTCCGTCATATGTCAAATTTATACGACTTCCAGTTCGAGATATGAAAAACTCTTTTTCCAAAATACCTGGCCAGGAATTTATCGAACTCAGTCTCATAAATCACATAGGATCACTCCTAATCTATCAAGGTCGATAGATCCCATCTAGATGCAGCCCTATTTCAAAATGAATCTACTGTAGCCAATCCGCCCTACAAGGACCCGAATGGCTAGGGTCCAAGTTCACATGCTCGTCAAACTACAACAACCTCATAGTGAATAGCTGAGGCATCATAGGTCAAAGGACCAGTCTTACAACTGCAGCATAAGTAGTCACTGATGAGTAGATAGACATTCATGTGACTACTATCTTTGGTCACGCTCAGTACCTTGTTCTCTAACAAGTATTCTGTTGCCCAAGGTGACAACCCAAGAGGGGGGGGTGAATTGGGTCTTTTAAAACCTTTTAAACTACTTCTAATCTTTTAGATTAATTATGCTAAGTTGTATGGATGCTTAGTGAAGCTTAACCTTAGCAAGAGTATGATTCTAATCTAATCAACTATTAAGCAGTGGGTTCAATAAAAGATTAGTCTAATTTTGCCCTAGTATGCTATTCAATTTAATGATTGAGTAAATTGATTATGCTTGCAACTAAAGGATGCACGAAGAAGAGTTAAGCAAGCTTAATATCTAAGTAAGTGAGTGAGGAGGTCAGTCAACAAAGAGCATCACAAACACAACAAAAATATAGTGGTTCGGTGCACCCCAGCACCTACATCCACTCCCCAAGACCTCTTGGGAATTTCACTATAATCCTACCGATTACAGCCGGTTGTTTTACAAGCTCACAACCCAACTTGTTGTTTTACGAGCGCACAACGAACTCGGTCGGTTTTCCCAGGCTCACCGACTAGAACCACTCCGATTGTTTTCCCGGGCTCACAATCAAACCCTTACACGTTGGTTTTACCCTCGGCTCACCAACAAACCTAAACCCCGTTGGTTTTCCCTTTGGCTCACCAACAAACCTTACACCGTTGGTTTTCCCTTTGGCTCACCAACAAACCTTTACCCCTTGATTCAATCCCGTGATTGAATCAAGTTACAAGATATTATAACAAAGTTTAAGATAAATCAAAGCTTCTTAAACAAGCAAATATAACACTATAAGCAAATAGAGTAAAGTGAAGTCCTCAAACGAGTTTGGAAGATGAAGGAGCTCGACTTCTTCTTTACTTGACCCTCTTCTGATTTGGCACGAAGTGGAGGATCACTGAGGCAGCACACGGATGGAGAGGAAGCTTTGGGATTCACTTGGATGCTCTTCTTCCCTCTATTTCACTTTGAATGGCCCTTTTGTGCTTTTGGGAGATTTCCCTTGTAATCTGTTTGGAATCTCTTCCCTAAAAGTTCTCTCCCACTTCCATGAGTTCTCCCCTAGCTCTCTTCTTGTTTTTATAGCTTTAGATGGAGTGGAAACAAGAATATAGCCGTTAGAGACAAAAATATAGCCGTTGGAACCAGTCTGCACCTCCTGACAATATTACCGTTGGGATCGGAGTCGACTCGCGCGATCAGGAGTCGACTCGGCTGTAGCGGGAGTCGACTCAAGCTTTTCCGGAGTCGACTCGGCAACTGTTCCAAATTTGAATTTTGTCCACTCGAGTCGACTCGACTATCCTGGGAGTCGACTCGAATCCCAGAGTCCGAACTCCCGATCCTCTGTCTTTTGGCTCGTCCAGTCTTGGAGTCGACTCGAACTTCCTTGGAGTCGACTCGGCTCTCAGTTTTCGAAAGTTGGTCTTCTGCCATCTTAGTGTAGTGCTGCCTTGGAGTCGACTCGAGCTGTCTGGGAGTCGACTCGAATCTCAGAGTCGGAAAACTGATCCTCTGTATTTTGGAGCCGCGCTGCCTTGGAGTCGACTCGACTTGTCTTGGAGTCGACTCGCCTCTCAGAGACGAAAATACCGTCTTCTGTCTTGGGGTTGCGCTGTCTTTGGAGTCGACTCGGACTTTGTGGGAGTCGACTCGAATCTCAGTGTCCAAAAACTGCTTCTCTGAGTTTTCCCTTGTGTACCACTGAGAGTCGACTCTCGCTTTCTTTGGAGTCGACCCGACAACCATTGGAGTCGACTCGCATTCCTCAGGAGTCGACTCGAATCTCAGGGTCGAAAATCCCTCTCTGACTTTTCTGCCTTTTACACCCTGGAGTCGACTCGTTCTACTCTCGAGTTGACTCGCCAAGCATTGGAGTCGACTCGAATTCCTCAGGAGTCGACTCGAAGACTATTCTTTTAAATTTTCCTTGAATTTGCTCCTCCAATTTGAATCTTTTGAACTTGAGACTTGGGCCAATAACTTGTAGCTTTCTTCCAACTTTTCTTGAGTGCTTTTAGAGGCCTTCTTGTGTTCTTCCAACTTGCTATGTTCCTTGCAACATAAATATCTTTCTCCTTGCAACATAAACGTTAGTATCTATACTTCAAGGTTTTGTGATCATCAAAATCAATCTATGAATCAATCTTTGGGTCATCAATCTCCCCCTTTTTGATGATGACAAAACTTGGAGTATATGCAATATAAAAGATATTGTTTTCTAGAAGTAATACATAGCTAAGTTGCATGAAGTAGAAAACATATATATTTGAAACATACTTCATGATACTGCTTTAGATTCAATCAGCTTAACACAATCAATTTAAGCTGATTTGTACTCAATACAAAAAGCATTATAAGCATATACTTAAATATTTCTCCCCCTTTTTGACAACATCAAAAAAAAATAGGGAAACATTAAGCACAAATATTTCTTTTCCTTATTGTACTCTGATTTGAATGTTGAATTATTGCAAGAATATGAATCATATAACTCAAGGCAATAATATTGGAATCAGATTAGTGAGCACAGATCAGAGCCAATTAAGATAATTTCAGAGCAGAACACATTGAATGTGATTTCAAGAAGTTTTCTAATTTGATACCACAGATAGTTTTCTAATCAAGTGTGGGTGGAATCTCTCTTAGGTTAATTCAAGAAGTACCACAAATGATAGTCAAGGAAAAATATGAGTGGAAATCTAACCTCTCTTCACTAAGTATGAAAGCTTGTTCATTTAAGACCTTTTGCCCAATCTATTAAGTATTTTATCAACATGAGAGCAATTTAATTAATTTTCAGAGTAAAAGATCAAAACTTATATATTTGGAAAAACATATCATCATGTTGGATCATTAATTCTTAATGACTTCAAAGTTCTTTTATGATAATAAGAGCATTGGGGGCACAAATACTAAAATATGAGTTTATGCAATTTTTGATACATCTTTGAGCTCTTTTAAAGACTTTCTTTTATTCCTTTAGAAAATAAGCACAATTTGATACATAAAATAATGAATTGGCACAAAATAGAAGTTCTAAAGAGCAAGCCAATTAAAACTCATTAGTGAGGTTCAAAATAGATTTTCTAAGAGATACTCAAGAAAATTTAATACATTGTTCTCCCCCTGTTTTATTAAATTAGAGGCTCTTAAGATTTGTAATTTGGTTCATGAGTGATGCATAAGATATACTAACCAAATAACACGCCTCAAGGTGTATCATAAAGATTTTCAGATTTAAATTTCAGATGATACATATTGGAGAGTATTAGGATCACTTTTCATTTAGTATTCTTTCCCTCTCCTATAGATTCATGTAATTAAGTTCCATAAGACCTCTCCTTCTGAAATTTTCTTTCTCCCCCTCAATTGATCATTCCATTTAAGAGTTTAGAATCCTAAGATAATGTTCAACAAAATTGTCAATCTCAAAAATATATTTTCTATAAGTTTCAGCTTATTTTCATAAGACTCAAGGTTTGAGATAAGACAACCTTTATAGAACTCATCTTAAGGTAATTAAAGCATGTCTTGCAATATAAGGAGGTTCATCAAAATCAATCCATAAAATTCAAAGCATGCATCAAAATAAAGTGTCTTTGGGATAGGATACTGAATATCTAAAGCTCCCCCTCAAAAGATGCATTCTTCTTTAATCATTTTAAATTGTTGAATTTCAGATTATAGTGATAAACATGAATAACACTGAAATCCTGTAATATCGAGAATGTAGAGTAATCTAGTATTATTCCAAAATTTGTAGTAATTACTCTTTCTAATCCTTTACGAACAAGTTATGCTTTCTCTTAATCTTAGTGAAAATGTATAGAAATATCAATCAGAAAATGATTCATTAGAAGCTTAGTTTCTTTCAACCGCATTTACATTTTCTTTCTTTTAGAATCATTTGAGTGAGCTGAAATATTTCTAGTTTTAAGATCATTCACTCTATTGATGGAAGTTTTTTAATAATGTAGGGGAGAAAAACATATAGATGATCATTGAGGTATATATATTTATAGAACTCAATTTCTTAATCATATTTTTTCAGCAATGTATACATGAGACACAATAAATCCTTTTAATATCAAAATAAAATCATATATTTAGAAATTTTTGTTTGCAATCAAGATCATCGAAAAACACATCATTTGGATCAAAATTAGTATACTTTGAAGATAAGAAATGATATGTTTCGGATGCGTATCGGAGCAATCAAAATAAATTCTGTTTTTCTTACATTAACATTTTATTTAGTAATCATATGGAGTTTAAGCTTTTATACAAAATCAAATTCTGAATTTCATAAAGATTTTCAATAGAGCCCTTTTAAGTCATAATTTGAGATATGTATCTTTCACATTGTGGCTCATCTTAAATTATTATGATTGAAAAATACATATTTCAATACCATTAAAGCACTTTCAGAATCTTTGTGTTTAATTTTGAGTTTCGATACAAAATAAAGGATATTTTAACAAGTATTAGGACATTATGTATCAAAGTTAGGCGAGTAGAAAGATAGATCAAAATTAATTTATTTTCCCTAAATAGAGATATTCTTCTCTTCTCCTTTCTACAATTTTATTTAGCTTTCAGATTTTAACAATGATTGTGAATGACAAATCTGAAATTTCTTTTCAATAAAACTAAACAAAAGATGTTATGTAGCAATTCATGCATTCAATCAAATTGTCCAAGTATGAAACATTACAAAATATTGAGAACCCATAAATCAAGACATCATACTATATGCAAAATATATTAAGTGTTAAGTCATGCATTAAAATAATAATAACAAGCATGTCAAGGATCAAAGTCAATTCTTTTCAAATACACTCCCCCTATTTAAATATCATCTTGCATTGACTTCATCCTTATGGTGTGTTTCCAAGTGACTAATAATTAGACTTGATTCTTTTTATATATTTTCATTTACTTTATCTTTCATTTTTAACTTTCTTATGCTTTATATTCTATTTGCTCCCTATCCGGTGGAGTTGGGAAGGGGCACGAGGTACTACCACTAGCCTCCCTCTTGTGCCGTCCCTAATATGCCCTACACCGAATAGTTGGGTCAAATAGTGCCGGGTACTACCACTAGCCTCCCCATTGGCACCATCCCTATGATGAGCAATATAGAAGGATTAAAATGTTTGCTTCGAATTCTCCCTGTTTAAGTGTAATTAATTATGGATTTTATCCCTTCCAAATGTGCCAAATATATTATGCTTATTTTACTTTTCCTTAAGATTGGAGTATTTGCCTTTGCTTAGATTCTACACCTCTTGAATAATATTCATTTTCTTTTCTTTATCTCTCTCTCTTTTTGTTATTCTCAAGTAATTTACATGAAAGAGCAGAATAAAGAAATAATCTTATGTATCATATAGATGTATATCATGCAAACAATATTTTTATTGTGCTCAATGATTCATAATTTCTTACAAGTTATTTTAAATCAAAATTTTAAGCATAAACTTGTGTATTTCATGGTTATGATATAGGCAAAGAAATCTTTTAGTTTAGGCAAACCATGAAACAATTTCTAAGAGCATAAGTCAATCAATATGTATAGAGCCATGATATCAAAAGTTAATAATTAAAGAACTTAATCATGCCATAATAAGACTTAAGTTGTTGACTTTGCTCAAGAAGTATCTAGAATTACCAATCCATTCTGCATTCTTCAGTCAAATACCTACTAGATTTCTTATGTATGAACCTTTGGCTGAAGAAGGTCCTCTCTCTTGTTTGCAAGTGAATGTTTATTGTATCTTACATGGAGATATCCTTCAAGTTGAGATCTCTCATTTTCTTGCTCAAGGATCCTGCATTATTAACAAACTCCTTTTCTTTCTTGAAAGAAAGTCATTGGTTTCTTCAAGATACAAAACATTCATCCAACATATTTTTTTTAACTAGATGACTCAATATAAGATATGACAATAGTTGAATATTGAGTCACTTTACGCAAGAGATTGCCTAAATATAAGCAAGCACATATCACTTGAACTAAAGAGATAGTTTCATTAACCAAGATGGTTCAAGGACAAGTATGTGAGGCAATAGGAAGTTTTATCAAGGTCAAATCAATTTCTCAAAAACGATTTAGTTTAGATTTTATTTGCTTAAGATAATTATTAATAAGACATGCTAGCTAAGTTTTAATCAACTTATCTTAAACAGTTGTTTCTATCAAAATTCAGATTATGATTTATTTGTTATCAATAAACTATGATTCATTAAACTTAGATTGAAGGCTTGCACAAGTGCACATAATGAGCATATAATCTGGTCTACTAGCTGTATGATAAAATAATTATTCTATCATGCTTCAATACAACTTTAAAACAATAGACCTACTTTGCTCATTCTTTTCAAATTCTTCAAGATGGGATCATAGATATACCCTCTTCATGCCAATCTTCTATAAGTGTTTTCTTGTGGACTAACTTTGGTCAATGAAGATCCCCTTTCTTGTTTGTCTTAATTTGGAGTTTGAGAAAGAAAATGTTAACTCGTTCATTATACATATTTCAAACTCACTTTGCATGAGCTTAGTAAAATCTTCATATAACTCTTTATTAGTAGAACCAGAAATGATGTCATTAATGTATACTTTAAGCAAGTAAGATATCACACATTTTTTGATGCAAAGAATTATCACTATTACCTTATATCAAAGAGGTTGCTTAAGCTTTTATATCGTGCTTTTGATGCTTGTTTCAAATCATATATTGCTTTATCATATTTGTAATGAGTGTTTTCAAGTATGGTGGTAATTTAACATATATCTTCTTTAGTAAACACATAGGAGTCCTTATACACTCATTTGATATAATATAAAGCTCATAAAGCAAGCAAATGATAATGGTGATCTTTACTTTTAATCATGCAAGAATCTTATCAAGATCTATCTTATCTTTTCTTGATTTAGTCTTTTAATAGTCATCACTTTTTCCTTCATTAAGAGCATATCTGAAAAATCCAATTTGGTTCTAATTGTTAACAAGTTTTTCAGATTGTTATATGTAAGAGATTAACCATATACATACATAATTTAATTTTAGTATTTTGATAATAAATCAGTAGTCTCATAAAGAATAAGATACCTTGATATTTTTGCACCTAAAAACTTTTCATTGAATACTCTATATGCATTGCTTGATGAATGATATCCAAGGGTAGACATATCTCTATCAGATTTGGCATTATTTTCATAAGAGCATATTAAGCATAACATGTACGACTGAAAAATATGAAAGATATGCAATGGTTCATTTTCCATTTTTTTTCAGAAGATCAAAATTTTCATCAAAAATAGATTTAATAGAAATCATATGTATGACAAGCAGTGATGATAGTCTTTTAAAAATTATTTAAGTAGATGACTATCATACATAATTGTCTTTTTCATTTCTTCAAGAATTCTATTAACCCCTTTTTACTTATGATGTCCATGGAGCTGAAATAATTGAATTTAATACTATTTTCTGTATAACCTTAATCTGGATTTTGGTTTTCAACACTGTGCCATGATCTTCACAGTTTGGAAACCTTTTTCATTTGAAACGCTTCTACAAGATTTAGTAAATACAGAAAAATACTTCAGTTTTATTCTCCAAGAACAAGTCCAATGTAAGCTTTTGAAGACTTAGAGATGGAAACAACATCTTTAGATTTAGAAATGATTTTTGTTTGTTTCCTTAGTTAGCATGCATAGCAAAACTTTGACCTTTAAGTAGATAATCTAAACAAGCCTATGGCAAGGTCTTTTGATATTAAGTACATACTAGCATGAGTTGATTCTATGTGCCAAGGATGGTTTCTTTAATCTTGGTATTCAAAAGCATACCAAGTACACATTATCATATTGATGATCAATAAAAATAATGCCATAGACAAAAATTCTTAATCAAGCATATAGAGGGTTCATAGAGTTATTTTTAATGAATTAATTAATCATTTAGCAACTTATCCAATAGTGAGTGGAGCATACAAAAAAAAATGAAGTGATTTGAATATATTTTCTTTTCATACCCAAAAAGACAAATATCACTTATATCACAAAAATGATTAATACTTTCAAGTTATGTTTTAATCAACTAATAAAGTAATTTCAATACGAGAAGATGTAAGAATTACTTATTTCATCCTTTCTTTCATTTAAATCATTCTTTTTAATTACATTTTAAATTCAATTCTTTAACACATGTCTAGAGCACCCATTGTTTAGATAACATCTTTCATTAGAACCTTGGATAGCTAGACATGCTTGCTGAAAGAATAATCATATTTTCAACTTAGGAACCCAAGCTCTTTTGGGTCCTTGTAGGTTAGCTATAATTGTTCCTTTTGGAACCCATATTCTCTTAATAGCTATTTTGTCCATGAATTTACAGATTTTAGGATTACAAGGGATGTATTTCTGTATCCTCTTGTTGAATTTAACAAACTTAGATCGAACATGAGTAGTAGGAAAACTTTTAATTTTCTGTTTCTCCCTTTTTGGTTCATTAAATTTGTAATGTATAGATTTAGGGACAACAGAAGAGATTTTACTTAGCTTTTGTTTATGAGAATCTGTTTTAGAGTAATTAAAAACTGTTTTAACAAACATATTCTTAAAAGGTTTTTGGGTGTACCAAGGTTGATATCCTAATGTAACTTTATCAAATTCAGCTCCTTGATCATTTATCATTAGGTTCAATTTTTCAGAGCTGAGGGTAAATCTTTCAACAACAGGTTTTAATCTGTCAACTTCTTTAGTTAATCTTCTGTTATCTTCTGAAAGTAACTCATTGTTTTTCTTAAGTTTATCATGACTTTCAGTGAGAAGTTGATCTCTTTGATTTAGTTCTTGATTTTCTTTAATTAAGATTTCAGTTTTACTGGTTAGTTTCAGTTTTTCATCTATTAGAATTTGATTTTCAATCTTCAAGTTTTTGTTCTTACAAATAAGTTTCTTATATTCTAAATACAAATCAGAAAAGGCATCATGGAGTTCATCAAATGTAAAATTGCTTTCAGTTTCAGCATGTACCTCTTGTGCCACCAAGCATAGATTTTCAATATGATACTGCTCTCCTTCTACACATGATATTTCAGATTTGTTAGTGCATTCATATTTGTCTTCAAGCATATTCCATATTTCTTTAGCAGTCATGCAAGAAGATATGCAATTAAACTCATTCCTATCTAATGCACAATATAAAAGGTTCATGGCATCAGCATTCAATTGTGCTAAATCCTTTTCATTAAAAGTTTGAGAGAGTGTGTGAAGATCATTTATTATGATTTTCCATAAATAATAGTTTTGTGATTGAATAAAGATGCGCATGCGTATTTTCCAATGTGTATAGTTTATGCCATTAAATAGTGGTGGTGTATCAATTGATTGTCCTTCTCCTAGAAAACTATCTATTTGAGTTGTCATGATCTTTGGCTCTAGTCGGTTAAGACTACAAATAATATTTGAGCACCTGCTCTGATACCACTTGTTGCCCAAGGTGACAACCCAAGAGGGGGGGGTGAATTGGGTCTTTTAAAACCTTTTAAACTACTTCTAATCTTTTAGATTAATTATGCTAAGTTGTATGGATGCTTAGTGAAGCTTAACCTTAGCAAGAGTATGATTCTAATCTAATCAACTATTAAGCAGTGGGTTCAATAAAAGATTAGTCTAATTTTGCCCTAGTATGCTATTCAATTTAATGATTGAGTAAATTGATTATGCTTGCAACTAAAGGATGCACGAAGAAGAGTTAAGCAAGCTTAATATCTAAGTAAGTGAGTGAGGAGGTCAGTCAACAAAGAGCATCACAAACACAACAAAAATATAGTGGTTCGGTGCACCCCAGCACCTACATCCACTCCCCAAGACCTCTTGGGAATTTCACTATAATCCTACCGATTACAGCCGGTTGTTTTACAAGCTCACAACCCAACTTGTTGTTTTACGAGCGCACAACGAACTCGGTCGGTTTTCCCAGGCTCACCGACTAGAACCACTCCGATTGTTTTCCCGGGCTCACAATCAAACCCTTACACGTTGGTTTTACCCTCGGCTCACCAACAAACCTAAACCCCGTTGGTTTTCCCTTTGGCTCACCAACAAACCTTACACCGTTGGTTTTCCCTTTGGCTCACCAACAAACCTTTACCCCTTGATTCAATCCCGTGATTGAATCAAGTTACAAGATATTATAACAAAGTTTAAGATAAATCAAAGCTTCTTAAACAAGCAAATATAACACTATAAGCAAATAGAGTAAAGTGAAGTCCTCAAACGAGTTTGGAAGATGAAGGAGCTCGACTTCTTCTTTACTTGACCCTCTTCTGATTTGGCACGAAGTGGAGGATCACTGAGGCAGCACACGGATGGAGAGGAAGCTTTGGGATTCACTTGGATGCTCTTCTTCCCTCTATTTCACTTTGAATGGCCCTTTTGTGCTTTTGGGAGATTTCCCTTGTAATCTGTTTGGAATCTCTTCCCTAAAAGTTCTCTCCCACTTCCATGAGTTCTCCCCTAGCTCTCTTCTTGTTTTTATAGCTTTAGATGGAGTGGAAACAAGAATATAGCCGTTAGAGACAAAAATATAGCCGTTGGAACCAGTCTGCACCTCCTGACAATATTACCGTTGGGATCGGAGTCGACTCGCGCGATCAGGAGTCGACTCGGCTGTAGCGGGAGTCGACTCAAGCTTTTCCGGAGTCGACTCGGCAACTGTTCCAAATTTGAATTTTGTCCACTCGAGTCGACTCGACTATCCTGGGAGTCGACTCGAATCCCAGAGTCCGAACTCCCGATCCTCTGTCTTTTGGCTCGTCCAGTCTTGGAGTCGACTCGAACTTCCTTGGAGTCGACTCGGCTCTCAGTTTTCGAAAGTTGGTCTTCTGCCATCTTAGTGTAGTGCTGCCTTGGAGTCGACTCGAGCTGTCTGGGAGTCGACTCGAATCTCAGAGTCGGAAAACTGATCCTCTGTATTTTGGAGCCGCGCTGCCTTGGAGTCGACTCGACTTGTCTTGGAGTCGACTCGCCTCTCAGAGACGAAAATACCGTCTTCTGTCTTGGGGTTGCGCTGTCTTTGGAGTCGACTCGGACTTTGTGGGAGTCGACTCGAATCTCAGTGTCCAAAAACTGCTTCTCTGAGTTTTCCCTTGTGTACCACTGAGAGTCGACTCTCGCTTTCTTTGGAGTCGACCCGACAACCATTGGAGTCGACTCGCATTCCTCAGGAGTCGACTCGAATCTCAGGGTCGAAAATCCCTCTCTGACTTTTCTGCCTTTTACACCCTGGAGTCGACTCGTTCTACTCTCGAGTTGACTCGCCAAGCATTGGAGTCGACTCGAATTCCTCAGGAGTCGACTCGAAGACTATTCTTTTAAATTTTCCTTGAATTTGCTCCTCCAATTTGAATCTTTTGAACTTGAGACTTGGGCCAATAACTTGTAGCTTTCTTCCAACTTTTCTTGAGTGCTTTTAGAGGCCTTCTTGTGTTCTTCCAACTTGCTATGTTCCTTGCAACATAAATATCTTTCTCCTTGCAACATAAACGTTAGTATCTATACTTCAAGGTTTTGTGATCATCAAAATCAATCTATGAATCAATCTTTGGGTCATCATATTCGCATAATCACTCCAGTGTCTCTACACCGTGGACTCGAGACTCGTCCATCTGACTAAGTGATCTGTGCACTAATCTCAGCGGATCGATCAACGTCCCTCGTGATGGATCCATCGATTAGGAGCATTTAGAAATTAATCCCTAATGACACATGCCTCAAATTCTCAACTCCTTGAGAATATGTGTCATCATCTATTAATTTCTTGGATGATTCATGGACACATACAAACATGAATGAAAAACAAATTGCCCAATCTTATTTATTAATAGTGTCAAATTAAAAATTTGTACCCCAGATTACAAATATGTGTCAGCCACGTTGGCTTCTAGGGCATACTTCTAACAATCTTCCACTTGCACTAAAGCCAATCAGACATGTATTTAAGTCCCATTTTCTCAAGATGGACTTCTAATTTCTTCTGACTTCAGCTGCTTAGTGAATGGGTCCGCCACGTTATCAGTGGAGTCTACTCTCTGCACCTCTACATATTTCTTTTTGAGGTAGTTGCAAATTAGATGAAATCGCCGCTCTATGTGCTTGGATTTCTGGCAAGACCTCAGCTCCTTAGCCAGTACTATGGCGCCGTTGTTGTCGCAGAAAAGGATTATGGCATTTGATGACATGACTCCTAGCTCTTCGACAAACTTCTTATACCAGAATGCTTCTTCCGCAGCATCCGATGCAGCAATGTACTCTACTTTCATGGTAGAATCTGCAATAATCGGTTGCTTGGAACTCTTTCAATTTACCGATCCTCCATTGCATAAGAATACATATCCTGATGTAGACTTTCTATCATCAGGGTCAGTCATGAAGTATGAATCAGTATATCCTTTTACCTTTAATTCTGTGCCTCCCCCAAAGACCAAAAATATATCCTTAGTCCTTCTCAAGTACTTAAGGATATTTTTCACAGCTATCCAGTGCTCCTCACCTGGATTTGACTGATATCTGCTCGTGACACTCACAGCATGTGCTATATTAGGTCGAGTACATAGCATGGCATACATGAGGCTCCCTATTGCCGATGCATAAGGAATCCTACTCATGCGCTGAATCTCTTTAGATGTTTTGGGGCATATCTTTTTGGAGAGATTTATCCCATGCCTTAGGGGTAACAATCCCCTCTTAGAGTTTTCCATGCTTAACCTCTTCAGCACTTTCTCTATGTACATTTTCTGTGATAGGTCAAGCATCCTCTTAGATCTATCTCTATAGACCTTAATCCCCAAAATATAAGATGCTTCACCTAGGTCTTTCATGGAGAACTTCTTAGACAACCATAACTTGACCGATGTGAGCATGGGAATATCATTTCCAATCAGGAGTATATCATCCACGTACAATACGAGGAATACTATAGCCCTCCCACTGACCTTTTTGTACACACATGGTTTCTCTTTGTTTTTGATGAAATCAAATGATTTGATCACATCATCGAAACGAGTGTTCCAATGAAACGACTCTTTAGGATATCTAATGAAACGAGCACCAATTGTCCTAGTCTCTAACTTGTTTGTTTGTTGTCGCTTGACTTGGGCCGGACATCCCCAAATCTTGAGATAACTGAGGATGATAGTGTTATTTTGATGATTAACAAGTAATTATCTAGAGCATGCTATAAGTTAAATTGATACTTCATTTATAAGTTCATTACTCTCAGTACATTTGTTTAATTGAAAATATCTATATGGTCTTGTTCATTTGGATGAATCTAACCTTGAGAATGCAGCAAAGTGTAGATTGAGTCGACCCATAGGTTGATTGGGTCGACCCCGGCACATCTAGGAATCATCTGGCACACTCCTGCAAAAACAGCACAAATGAACAGTGAGTTGGGTCGACCCAAGGTAAGCATGAGTCGACCCAACCTCCAAAGAACCTCAAAACGCAAAGGAAGAATACTCTCTGGATTCACTGAGAGGGTCGACCCACACAGTGGTTGAGTCGACCCAAGCTTGAGTCGACCCAAACTCTGAGAGGGTCGACCTAAAGGGCAAGACAGAAAGACAGACAGAAAACGGTTCTCTGGAATTACTGAGAGGGTCGACCCAAGAAGAATTTGAGTCGACCCAAGTGAACTTTGAGTCGACCCAAAGAATGGTTGGGTCGACCCATGGGAAGAAAGGCTGAAATTGAGGTTTCTGTGTTCTCTGAGAGGGTCGACCCAAGGAATGTTTGAGTCGACCCAAGGCAAAGTTGGGTCGACCCAAGGACAGGTTGAGCCGACCCAAACACGGGCTGAACAGTAACGGCTAGTTCTGCAGATGTACTTTTTATCCTTCCCAAGGTCAGTAACGGCTAGTTTTTGAATTCTAACCATTGGGGCTTGACCAAAGAAGGTGGGAAGCTATTTAAAGGGGCACTATTCATCAGAGAGAATAACTTTTGAGTTGAATATCAAAGAGTACCCAAGAATACAAAAGTGCCCTAATCTTCTTCATCAAGAGCTTCATTCAAGAATCAAAGAAAGGGATTGAGCAGATTCAAAGAGGCATCAAGAGCTCCATCCCCTTTAAAGAGTGAAGCATCCTTGACAAAGAAGAGCAAAGCGACTTCAAAGCGATAAATACTTTCTAACTCTTCCTTGTAGCTTATATTGTTTCATATGCTCATTTAGGAGTTTGAATCTTTCCTTTTGTTATTAAACACTTTGTAAAGGTTCGTTGGTGAGCCCGCAAAACCAACAAAGGTTTTTGGTGAACCCGGAAAACCAAAGTGTATAGGTTCGTTGGTGAGCCCGTAAAACCAACAAAGGTTTTTGGATTGTGAACCCGGAAAACCAAAGTGTATAGGTTCGTTGGTGAGCCCGTAAAACCAACAAAGGTTTTTGGTGAACCCGGAAAACCAAAGTGTATAGGTTCGTTGGTGAGCCCGTAAAACGTTTGTGAGCCCGGAAAACAATCCAACTGTAATCCGCGAGATTATAGTGAATTCCCAAGGGGACGCTTGGGGAGTGGACGTAGGTGCTAAGGAGAGCACCGAACCACTATATATTGTTGTGTTTGTGTTGTGCTTGTGTTTTCATTTACTCTTGCATCATCTTCTACTCTTGCGTTAGTTTAACTCACTCAAATAGCTTAAGAAAGCGTCCACCGCACTTAATTAAGAAAACGTTTAAAGCACCAAAATTTAGAAGAAACCAATTCACCCCCCCCCCCTCTTGGCTTGTCACCTTGGGCAACAAGTGGTATCAGAGCGAGGTGCTCTAATAGTGCTCATTGATCTAACAATGAAGAGTTAAAGATCATGACAACCCAAGTGGGATGTGCAATGAGTGAGGGGCAACCCACAAATAGACCACCTCTATTTAATGGCACAAACTACACATATTGGAAAGCTAGAATGAGGATATTCATTCAAGCTTCGGACTATGAACTGTGGCAAATCATCACTAGAGGACCTCACATACCCACACTTAACATAGATGGCACTATCATACCCAAACCAGAAATGGATTGGAATGAAAGTGATAGAAGATTAGCACAGTTAAATGCAAAAGCTGTAAATACACTTTACTGCTCTTTAGATGTAAATGAATTTAATAGAATATCCACTTGCACCACCGCCAAAGAAATTTGGGATAGACTTGAGGTCACACATGAAGGGACCAATCAAGTTAAGGAGTCCAAGATAAACATATTAGTACACAAGTATGAACTGTTTAAAATGGAATCTACTGAGTCCATAACTGATATGTTTACTCGTTTTACTGATATTATAAATGGGCTTAAAAGTTTAGGAAAGTCTTATTCTAACTCTGATTTGGTGCGTAAAATTCTCAGGTCTCTACCAAGAAATTGGGAGGCCAAGGTAACCGCTATTCAAGAGGCAAAGGACCTCAACACACTGCAGTTAGAGGAGCTCCTAGGATCTCTCATGACCCATGAGTTGACAATGAGGCAAAATTTAGAAGATGAGGTCAAGAGAAGAAAACCCATTGCCCTAAAGACTACCACCCCTAGACAACAAACTGAATCGGAAGATTCAGATGATGATGAAGATATTGATGAAGAAGGGATGGCAGTGCTTGGGAGAAAATTCAGAAGATTCATGAGAGGTAAGAATAAGTTCCATAAAAAGAAACCCTTTCTTAAAGGTAACTCAAGCAAAGAAAAGGTTAAGGATAAGGAAAAAGAAAAGGAGACTCCCATTTGCTATGAGTGTAACAAACCCGGGCATTATAAGATAGATTGCCCAGATTTGAAGAGGATGGCAAGAAAGTTGAAAAAGAAGAATTTTATGGCCGATTGGAGTGAAAGTGAGGAATCAAGTTCGGAGGATGAAGATCATCAAGACACGGCCCAAATATGTCATATGGCCAATGACGATGAGGTAGATTCTGAACTTGACTGTGATTTTACTGTTGATGAATTACATGATGCATTCTTAGAACTCATGGAAGAACATAAGAAAGTAATTAATAAAAATAAAGCTCTAAAAGAAGAAAATCAATCTCTCATTAAAGATAAGATAAAACTGTCTCATAACTATGAAACATTAAGTAGGAAACTTGAAAATGAAACCAAAAATCTAATTGCTGAAAATGTCAAGCTAAAAGAAGATGCTGAAAAATATAAATCTTTGGTAGATAGATTTACTCTTAGTTCTACTAAATTAAACTTGATTCTTGATAGCCAAAAAGCTGTATATGATAAGGCCGGTTTAGGGTATAGAACAAATAGGAAACAAAAACTCTTAAAGAATATTTTTGTAAAAGCTAAAAGGAAAAATATTACTTGTTATTGTTGTAATAAGATAGGACATAGAGCATATGAATGTAATTTTAGAAAGTCTAGTCAAAACAGATCAAGTAATAATCGAAAGATAAAATTCAAGAAAGTTTGGGTTCCAAAAGGAACATGGAGTACTAACCCTAAAGGACCCAACTTAGCTTGGGTACCTAAAGGTTCTTCTTGATCTTGATTGCAGGTGTGTCTTGCAGCTGATAAAATGGAAAAATGATGGTATCTAGATAGTGGCTGTTCAAGACACATGACCGGTGACGAAGATCAATTTGTCACCTTGGAACCAAAGAAAGGTGGAGTAGTGACCTATGGAGACAATGGTAAAGGGTATATCATTGGAAAGGGTAAAATTTTCATTGCTCCATCTATTTTTATAGAAAATATTTTATTAGTTAAGGGTTTGAAACATAACCTTCTTAGCATAAGTCAATTTTGTGATAAAGGATTTAAAGTTACATTTGAAGCATCTGTATGCATAATCACAAATCCTAAAGATAATAGCATTGTACTTGTAGGACAAAGGCAAAGAAATATTTACTTAGTAGATCTTCATGAGTTAGGCAAGAAAAATGGTTTATGCTTAATTACTAATGAAGAAAAGAAAATTGAAACTAGTTGGCTTTGGCATCGAAGATTAGGACATGCTAGTATGGAATTAATATCAAAACTAGTTAAGAAGGAATTAATAAAGGATGTGCCAAAATTGATTTTTGAAAAGGACAAAATATGTGGACCATGTTCATTGGGAAAACAAACTAAGTAATCTTTCAAATCGAAAAACGTAGTATCAACAACTAGACCATTTGAACTCATACATATGGACTTATTTGGACCTACTAGAACCACAAGTCTAGGAGGAAAGAAATATGGACTAGTCATTGTTGATGATTTTTCAAGGTATACATGGGTTTCATTTTTGGCACATAAGAATGAAGCATTTTCAGAATTTTTGAAACTATACAATAAAATCATAAATGAAAAGAAACTCACATTGGTAGCAATTCGAAGTGATCATGGCACGGAATTTGAAAATCAACACTTCGAAAAATTTTGCACTAAAAATGGAATATCACATCAATTTTCAGCACCTAGAACGCCTCAACAAAATGGGGTTGTTGAAAGGAAAAATAGGACATTGGCAGAAATGGCACGCACAATGTTGTGCGAGTCAAATCTTCCAAAGTACTTTTGGGCTGAAGCTATAAACACCTCTTGCCATATTCTAAATTGAGTTTTAATACGACCTATAACTAAGAAAACTCCTTATGAACTTTGGAAGAATAAGAAACCCACTGCAAAATATTTTAAAGTGTTTGGATGTAGATGTTTTATCTTAAATAACGGCAAGGAGGACTTAAGTAAATTTGATGCCAAGTCAGATGAAGGTATCTTCTTAGGATACTCCACATCTAGCAAGGCATACAGAGTATTCACCAAAAGAACCTCAGTAGTGGAAGAGTCGGTCAATATTATATTTGATGAGTCTGATAGTGAGTCTGCTAGGAAAGAAAACTCTATTGATGATGATACAGGAATTATCGATTTTGAGAAGTTAAAAATTGATGACGTACCAAATCAAGATAAGGGAGATGATTGCGTGCCACCACAACCCCAAGACGTGCCAAAAGAATGGAGGTATGCACATGGACATCCTAAAGACTTAATTATTGGTGATCCATCTCAAGGGGTAAGAACTCGATCTTCTCTTAGAAATTTAAATGATTATCTTGCTTTCGTTTCACAATTAGAACCTAAAACTTATGAAGAAGCTGAAAAAGATACTAACTGGATAAATGCCATGCAAGAGGAATTAAATCAATTTAAAAGAAGTAATGTATGGACATTAACTGAAAGACCAAAGCATAATTCAGTAATTGGAACAAAATGGGTATTTAGAAATAAACTAGATGAAAATGGAGTAGTTATAAGAAATAAGGCCAGACTTGTAGCTAAGGGATACAATCAAGAAGAAGGAATAGATTTTGATGAGATATTTGCTCCTGTAGCTAGATTAGAGGCTATTAGATTGCTTCTGGCATTTGCATGTTTCATGGATTTTAAATTATATCAAATGGATGTGAAGAGTGCATTCTTAAATGGTATTATTGAGGAGGAAGTATATGTAGAACAACCTCCAGGATTTGAAAATCATGAATTGCCAAATCATGTGTTTAAACTACATAAGGCATTATATGGATTAAAGCAAGCACCTAGGGCTTGGTATGATCGACTAAGTAAATTTCTGCTTGAAAATGATTTTTGTAGAGGAAATGTAGATAAAACTCTATTTCTCAAAAGAAAGGACAAAAATCTACTAGTGGTACAAATATATGTAGATGACATAATCTTTGGTGCCACTAACGATACCCTGTGCAAAGAATTTGTTGATTTAATGCATGGAGAATTTGAGATGAGTTTGATGGAAGAACTAAGTTTCTTTTTAGGATTACAAATCAAACAAACCAAAGAAGGCATTTTCATTCATCAAACTAAGTATACAAAGGAAATACTGAAGAAGTTTGGGAATGAAAATCATAAGGGAATTGGCACTCCAATGAATCCCACTAGTAAGCTAGACAAGGATGAAAAAGGGAAAAGTGTGGATATTAAGCTCTATAGAGGACTAATTGGATCCTTGCTCTATCTTACTGCTAGTAGACCCGACATTGTATTTAGTGTAGGGATATGTGCTAGATACCAATCGGATCCTAAGGAGTCACATTTAAGTGCAGTTAAGAGAATCCTTAGATATTTAAGAGGAACTACCACCATTGGATTATGGTACTCGAGAGACTCCTATCTAGATTTGCTTGCATATTCAGATGCAGATTTTGCCGGATGCAAATTAGATAGAAAGAGCACAAGTGGGACATGTCAATTCCTAGGAAATAACTTAGTATCATGGTTTAGTAAAAAGCAGAACTCAGTGGCACTATCCACAGCTGAAGCTGAATACATAGCTGCTGGTAGTTGTTGTGCCCAAGTATTATGGCTCAAGCAACAATTAGAGGACTATGGAGTTAAACTAGATAATATTCCTATTAAATGTGATAATACGAGTGCTATCAATCTCACTAAAAATCCAGTTCAGCACTCTAAGGCCAAACACATAGAAATAAGGTACCATTTTATTAGGGATCATGTGCAAAATGGAAACGTATGCATTGAGCATATATGCACAGAAAAACAATTGGCCGACATATTTACAAAACCATTGAGTGAAGATAGATTTTGTATGCTCAGGAGGGAATTAGGTATATGTGATCCTTTTATTGAATGAATATGAAAGGGAGCTAATAGTGTCATGATACATTCCTCTAACTTCAAAAATCCCATGAAACATGAGTCAAATTTGTTATCTATAGATTCCTTACTCATGTATCATTGTTCCATAAAGAGGTTATAAGGATTGGAAGCAAGGAAAACTTTTTAGAAGCAAAAAGGGAGAGAAAACAAAATTTCTGCACTTGGGTCGACCCAACCCAGAACATGGGTCGACCCTACGTTGAGTCGACCCAAGAAAATTCTTGAGTCGACCCAACGTCGGGACCCCACTGTTATAAGGGGGCCCGAGAGCTCATCTAGGGCACTGTTTGCCCTTTGTCTCCTTCCGAAAAGTCTAGCCCCCACTCTCCAATCTCCACTAAACACCTCCAAACAGTAGATTTCCTGAAGATCTTGGAGAAATGGGACCCAAACGAGCCGTAGCCAAGAGATCCGGAAGAGTGACCCGAGTCCAACAAGAGGAAAGGCGTCCTACCGAGCCTTCTCCCGTGTCTCCACGACGTGAGGCACGTGCGGAGGTCCCTCCTCCTCCTTCCCCCTCAGTGATCCTTGCAAGATTTGCGGGGAGGCCGGTTACTACCGGGAGAAGGATTCATTCGGAGTTTTTCAACCAAGAAGGATTTCGGATTTGGGAATGGATCCAAAGACAAGGTTGGGAGTATCTTTGCTCCCTTGATGTGGTGATTTACCCCGGGTTGGTCCAAGAGTTCTACGCCTTCCTCAAGACTGGTATGGGAGGACTTATTTCAGAAGTTCGAGGGGTTCGGATCCGTGTATCCGAGGAGAGCTTGAGTGAGTTACTACACCTACTCAGCAGATAGGAGCACTCCGGAGAGAGAGAGAGACACATGGACCATCTGTGCCACAGGCTGCTGAGTCAGAGATATCGGCACAGAGTCATCCCGCTCGACGTGCTCCACGCCAGACCCAGTCTCACCAGGCTCGACCTCCTCTCGCCACGTATGCTAGGAGGATGAGGACTAGATCCCAGCCATTAGATTCCCCCTAGGCTGATCTTAGCATCTATGTTTAAAGCCTAGGCTAGATATCTAGTTCTCACATATATCTTGCTTTTCTCCTATGTATCTTGTTTTTATCTTATGTATCTTTAAATCTTGATTAAGGAACATTGTATCTGTCTTTGTTTTTGACATGAATGTATGAAAATGTTCCTATTTTGATCAATGAAGTTTGAAGTTTATTATTTATTGCATCTTTTCCCATATATATGTTTTTGATGATAACAAAAAGGGGGAGAAGAGAAGGAAAGAGTATATAAAGGAGAAGAGAAGAAAGAGTATATAAAGGGGGAGAAGAAAAGATAGAATATTCACTTTAAGAAAAGAAAGAGTATTTCATTTGAGAAGTTAAGAAAGAGTATTAATTTTGGGAGAAGTAAAGATAGTGTTTAAAGAAAGAGTATTAACTTTGTGAGAAAGAGTGAGTAAAGAAGTTATGTAAAGAAAGAGAAATAAATGGGCAAACAAATTGAAAATCATATAAGAAAGCTTATACATCTAAGGGGGAGCAATTTGCAACAATGAAATTGACTAAATCAAAATTTCCGTCAAAGTTCAGAATTTGGCACATATAAATTCAGAATTTGGCACGCACCTCTCGCACCCCGATACATAACCTGAAACTCAGAGTTTATCTCCAATTTTTTTGAAGTTTCATTGCTAATGAATTATAAATGAAAGGGGGAGCAATTCAAAAAGTCAAATTAGCAACATTTGAATGATATAGGGGGAGATTTCACAAGTATATATGAAAAGCTGAAATTCAGCAATTTAATCCCTTTTATAAACTGATTTTAAAGACAAGTATCAATAGGCTTATACTCTTTATTTTGTAATCATCAAAAAGGGGGAGATTGAGGATGATAGTGTTATTTTGATGATTAACAAGTAATTATCTAGAGCATGCTATAAGTTAAATTGATACTTCATTTATAAGTTCATTAGTCTCAGTACATTTGTTTAATTGAAAATATCTATATGGTCTTGTTCATTTGGATGAATCTAACCTTGAGAATGCAGCAAAGTGTGGATTGAGTCGACCCATAGGTTGATTGGGTCGACCCCGGCACATCTAGGAATCATCTGGCACACTCCTGCAAAAACAGCACAAATGAACAGTGAGTTGGGTCGACCCAAGGTAAGCATGAGTCGACCCAACCTCCAAAGAACCTCAAAACGCAAAGGAAGAATGCTCTCTGGATTCACTGAGAGGGTCGACCCACACAGTGGTTGAGTCGACCCAAGCTTGAGTCGACCCAAACTCTGAGAGGGTCGACCCAAAGGGCAAGACAGAAAGACAGACAGAAAACGGTTCTCTGGAATTACTGAGAGGGTCGACCCAAGAAGAATTTGAGTCGACCCAAGTGAACTTTGAGTCGACCCAAAGAATGGTTGGGTCGACCCATGGGAAGAAAGGCTGAAATTGAGGTTTCTGTGTTCTCTGAGAGGGTCGACCCAAGGAATGTTTGAGTCGACCCAAGGCAAAGTTGGGTCGACCCAAGGACAGGTTGAGCCGACCCAAACACGGGCTGAACAGTAACGGCTAGTTCTGCAGATGTACTTTTTGTCCTTCCCAAGGTCAGTAACGGCTAGTTTTTGAATTCTAACCATTGGGGCTTGACCAAAGAAGGTGGGAAGCTATTTAAAGGGGCACTATTCATCAGAGAGAATAACTTTTGAGTTGAATATCAAAGAGTACCCAAGAATACAAAAGTGCCCTAATCTTCTTCATCAAGAGCTTCATTCAAGAATCAAAGAAAGGGATTGAGCAGATTCAAAGAGGCATCAAGAGCTCCATCCCCTTTAAAGAGTGAAGCATCCTTGACAAAGAAGAGCAAAGCGACTTCAAAGCGATAAATACTTTCTAACTCTTCCTTGTAGCTTATATTATTTCATATGCTCATTTAGGAGTTTGAATCTTTCCTTTTGTTATTAAACACTTTGTAAAGGTTCGTTGGTGAGCCCGCAAAACCAACAAAGGTTTTTGGTGAACCCGGAAAACCAAAGTGTATAGGTTCGTTGGTGAGCCCGTAAAACCAACAAAGGTTTTTGGTGAATCCGGAAAACCAAAGTGTATAGGTTCGTTGGTGAGCCCGTAAAACCAACAAAGGTTTTTGGATTGTGAGCCCGAAAAACAATCCAACTGTAATCCGCGAGATTATAGTGAATTCCCAAGGGGACGCTTGGGGAGTGGACGTAGGTGCTAAGGAGAGCACCGAACCACTATATATTGTTGTGTTTGTGTTGTGCTTGTGTTTTCATTTACTCTTGCATCATCTTCTACTCTTGCGTTAGTTTAACTCACTCAAATAGCTTAAGAAAGCGTCCACCGCACTTAATTAAGAAAACGTTTAAAGCACCAAAATTTAGAAGAAACCAATTCACCCCCCCCCCCTCTTGGCTTGTCACCTTGGGCAACAATAACCAAGACTTGGTTTCTTACCATGCCATATCTCATACGGTGTGGTAGGAACGGACTTAGAGGAAACTCTATTCAATATGTAGATAGCTGTAAGTAGGGCATCTCCCCACAAGTATAAGGATAAGTCAGTGAAGCTCATCATGGACCTGACCATATCCAATAGGATCCGATTTCTCCTTTCTGACACTCCGTTGAGTTAAGGTGTTCCAGGAGGTGTCCATTGTGAAACTATACCATTTTGTTTGAGATAATCGTGAAACTCTCCACTAAGGTATTCTCCTCCTCGATCTGATCGAAGAACCTTAATGAGTTTTCCTGTCTATTTTTCTACTTCAAATCTGAATTCTTTGAACCTTTCAAATGCTTCAGATTTATGTCTCATAAGATAGACATAACCATACCATGAGAAATCATCGGTAAAAGTAATAAAGTAGAAAAATTGATCCCTAGCCTGCACATCGAATGGGCCACACACATCAGTGTGTACTAGGGCAAGTATTTCAGTGGACCTCTCCCTATGTCCTACAAAGAGTAATTTGGCCATTTTTTCTTGAAGGCAGGATTCACAAATCGGATATGACTCAGAAGTCAATAAACTCAAAAGCCCATGTTTCTCCAATTTGTTAATTCTGTCTTCTTCTATATGACCAAGTCTGAGGTGCCACAAATACTTTTGATTTATCTCATCTCTAGATCTTTTAGATCCTATGGTACTCACTGTATGCTCATATACGTTCACAGATACATCCATATGTAAGTGATAGAGCCCGTCAATCATAAAACCACATCCAAATAGTTTATTTCGCAAATAAATGGAAACGTAGTCTTTATTGAAATTGAATTCATAATGTTCCTGTGCTAGACAAGATACAGAAATCAGATTTCTGCTAGCACTAGGTACAAAATAACAATCTCTAAGTATCAAACTAAATCCTGATGGTAAATGCAAAGGGAATGTGCCCACAGCAACAGCAGCAACTCTTGCTCCATTGCCAACCCGTAGGGTTACCGCACTTTCCGTAAGCCTTCTACTTTCCTTTAGACCCTGCATGGTAGTGCACAAGTGAACACTAGAACCAGAGTCTATAATCCAACTGGAAATAGAAGAAACTGTTAGATTAGTTTCAATAATGAGCATATTTGACATACTTTTAGAAGGCGTGTCACCCTTCTTGCTCTTTATGTTTTCCATGTAGATAACAGTTTCTCTTCCAATGGCCGTTTTCATTGCAATGGAAACATTTTCCTTTGGGTTCGGCCTTCTTCTTAGAAACTTCCTTCTTTGGTTTTTTCTCAATCTTCTGCTTCTTCACAGGCTTCTTCTTCTTCCCAGTAGACTTTCTCTTGGAAGTAATGATAAGTGCTAAATAATGTATAAATTAATCTACTTTACCTAGCACTTATTATTATTTTTATGCACAAACTTTGGATTTAAACATAGGAAAATGTGTTTTATTTATCATTAGACAAATTATTCAAGTTTGATTGATTTTCTATATTAATCTAGTCTAATGTGTGCAGGTCGAGTCACCCCATTCACGAATTAGTCCCAATCAGTTCCATGTGTGGATTGCTTTCTCCCACATGTGCATGAAGCTATCCATTCCTTTGTCCACATCATATTTTTCCGTGTGCACCAAGCTTCCCAACCTAGCAAAACAGAGGCCTCTCCCATTTTCTCCACGTGTCCAAACTTCCTCTAATTTAGATTCAGGACCAAGCCCTTCCAACCTACCCGAGTGGACCCCAACCACTTTTCAAAACAAATAATAAAATAATAATAATAGTAATAATAATAATAAATAAAAAAATATATAAAAATATATATATATATATAAATATATATAATAACTCTCATGCATTCATCTCCCACATCATATTTACTCTCTTCCCCTCCCTGTTTTGGAACAAACCGCGTGATCCCCTCCGCATCCTCCCCCGCGCGATCAAAGGAGTTCCTCCCAGCCGAACGCATCGTCATCTTCACCTAATCCTCCTAGATCACTCCCTTCCATTTACAGCCGTAGCATCCCAGACCGGCCGCTCGTCCCAGCGCGTTCACAGCAGGATAAAATCTCCACTGTTCATCTTCTTCCTCCCGCGGTGGATCACGGCCGAGAATCGAGTCGCCACCCGTCGATTCTCCCGTTCCAGCCACGAGTCCCACGCGGTGCAGCCAGCGACCGGATCTCTCGCCTCTTCTTCCGCCCGTGACGCCTCCGACCCAGCAATCGCCCAGCACCCGAGCATCTGCAACGTCTTCCCTTTCGGATTCATTCCTAGCACCAAGCCGTGATCGGCTCCCAACAGCCGGTAACCCAGCTCGGCATCCATCTCCAGCTCTGTCCCCATCTTCTCCGAGATCCAGACATTCCGCATCAGCCTCCCATCGATCCTGCGGCCATCTCATCTTCTTCCGTCCACCTCCCGTCGATCCAGCGGCCAGCTCCATTTCTGGTCATCTACAATCAATCCGGCGCTCCACGGATCACTTCCAAGATCTAGCCATTCCATGGATTAACGCCCTTCATCCTCTATAAAAGGAGGAAGGTGGCCATCGGCTTGGGGGAGCTCGGTGGAGAAAAACAGGGGAGACCCCCTGTTTCGGTGAAAAGAAGAAGAAAGCTGAGAGGGAAGAAGAGAAAAAGAAATAAAAAAAGAGAGAAAGAAGGGGGGGAGAGAGAGTATTTTGGGTATTTTGGGAATAGAGGGAGCCGAATGGGAGCGGAAGACTTTCATTTGAAGATGGGAGCTCGTCCAAAAGCCATGCTCGGCTAAACGTCCAATCTAAGGCTGGATGAAGCCCTGGCAATGTATCAGGGCATTGTAGTTCTTACTTTTTTTTATTATTTTGGAGCTTGTTTAAATTATTATCTTCAATGAAATATTTCTTTTATGATGTTTAAACCTTGAGCATGCCATTTACTAATCATATTTGCTAAAGTAGTTTAAGATGATCCATGCCTAGGAAGATGAGGTGTACTGCACCCTAGATTAGCATACTTAGGTAGACACTTCATGCTATACCGAAGATGGATCTTCCTAAAACTCTTTATGTTTTTATTTTAAAAGGCTTGTAGCCAAATTGCATGCCTCTCCAAAAGAAAAAAATTAAGAACACAGTCCCTGATGTAATGCTATATGGTGGATTCCAAATCCTAGATCCATTTACTCTGATAAATTCTAATTCGTACTCATTTAGTTAAATCAAGTTAGCAAATCCTTCTTCTTGATTTATTTTTAAAAGAAAAATAACTTATTCTTCTTTCCCTGTGGACCGACATCCGTAATCACTATCCTACAGGATACATGCTATTGCGTGGTTTATTTTCAAAATTAAAAGAACCGATCAATTTTTGGCACCGTTGCCGGGGATTGCTAGCATAATTATTTTTTCTATCATTAAAAAAAATTTAATTAAAAAAACTTTCAATATATATATATATTTATCTAAAATAAAAATTATTTTCTATTATTAAAGGGCTGGGCTCCTGTTAAAAAAGAACTCTACCTCCCATTTTTTCACCGACGATTTTGACAGTATGAAAATCACCCGCTGCGAGCCATGGTCCTTGTATGCTAAGGCGGAGATTAATTAATTGCTGCCACAGCATGCGGCTACAAAATTTCTGCTTTGTTATTCCCATCATCTGGTAACCACAGGATGATCCCAATCTCCTTTTAGTAATAGATCTTTTTGATATGTCTCAGTCTCCGCGGCAAGGAAGAGAAAATGCATCGAGTCCTTTATCAAGAAAGTGGACGAGCATGGTGGTCCCTATATCTCTGAGGGAAAGCAACTGGAAGACGGAACCATCGCCTTCGAGCGGTAGCTTTCCTTTCTTCTTTCATTTTATATGATTAATGACCTGTGCATTCAGCTTGCTTCGAATACGGCGCAGAGGAGCAGTTTGGACTATGGTGCCATCATCCCGGATCGAAAGCAGAATGCCGAGGGATAACATGCTTCCTTTCCCGCGCAGTAGCTCACTCCACTCTATGTTCGTGTTACTTTTCTTATCTTCTCTTTCTCTCTCACTAATTTTTATTTTTTCTTTTATATTATTTTATCAAGAATCGAGAAAAAATCTGCGATGATCAAAAAGAGAACTGCTGGAAAAGAAATGCTGTAGAGGTTTGCCTAAAAATTTTTAAATTGCTGGAAAAATTCCCTTTGGTAACCTTTAAACCTTTCTTGTTTAAATTGATTATTAGCTTAAAATTTTGTGGTGATTGTTTAATTTTAATTTCAGCAAAATTATGAATGCATGCCTGATACACATACACCAATTGATCTGCACATAGTAAGGGCAATCACCCCAACAAGATAAGAGCCGGATTTCATCACCGGACTCTTGCCCAACTTAGGTGAACTCAATCTCACATAGTGTCACTTTAATTAAAATCAATTAGACGTTGGCTCCTAGGGATATTTGAGCTCAATAGGACGAAGATCACCGAAAGTTGCATCAATTTCGCTCTGTGGCTTAGTTGATGTCTAGGCAAGCTTTGTCCCTATAAGGGAGACAGTTCATCTGTTCGAGGCAAGTGGGTTTTAAGTAGGACCTTTGCGAACGCATCGTGACCCCTCCACTTACCTGGGAGCTTACCTGGTCAACTCGGTTCATTAGACCGGATTGGAGGCTTAGGTGTCCTCTTCAAACCAGTTAGGAGTTGTCTAGTGATTTTAGGACAAATACAAGGATTGATGTGTTTTTCTTTTATTGCATGCTTGACTGATCAAATACTAGTATATGCAAGGAAGTCGTTCTAGAGTACGTGACCCTTTTGATCCTGAAATAGAACGGACCCTTAGAAATATTCGAGCTGAGATCAGAACAATAGAATCATCCCCACCTCTTGAGATGGCTGAAGAACAACTCAAACTCCTGAGGGAGTACTTTACTCCCACCATTTATACTTTCCCATCTTGCATTCGATTACCTGAGGTAGCAGCGGTACAATATGAAATAAAGTCTAGTGTGATCCAAATGCTCCCATCTTTTTATGGGCTCACCAATGAAGACCCATATAAACACCTAGATGAATTTCTTGAGATTTGCACCACTGTCAAGATTCAGAACTTCACTGATGATGCTCTGAAACTTAGATTATTTTCCTTCTCCCTTAAAGATAGAGCCAAACAATGGCTGAATTCTTTAGAAGCCAACTCGATTCGTTCTTGGGATCAAATGCAACAAGAATTCCTAAAAAAATACTTTCCCATAAGAAGAACGAACTAGTTTAGACGTGCCATCACAAGCTTCTCCCAAACTGAGGGAGAAAAATTTCATGAAACTTGGAAGAGATTTCGGGACCTAATCCGTAAATGCCCACATCATCAAATACCTAAATGGCAGCTAGTGCAATATTTCTATGATGGATTGACTGAACGAAACCGTCAGATGATTGATGTCGCATGCGGGGGGACATTCATGCTTCAAAATGAGCATTAAGCATGGCAATTATTTGAAAATCTAAATGAAAACTCCCTCCACCATGCTTCCTGTTCTCTTCAAGCACCCCTGAGTTCTCAAAGAAAAGGGACCATTTGTGAAATAAGTCATTCTATGGACCTGTCTAGCAAGGTAGATGCATTGTCCCATAAGATTGACCAACTGATGATAGGTGGGCATTACATTAACTCTTCCCAAGCACAAGTGTGTACTATCTGTTCTAGCCCATCCCATCCTATTCATGAGTGCCCTTCAGCGCCCCAATCCTCCGAACTCGTGCAAGAACACATAAATGCTGCTCAAACACAGCCTAGATCGGGTAATGACCCATTTTTCAATATATATAATCCAGGATGGTGAAATCATCCAAACTTTTCTTGGAAGCAGCAAGCTTCGAATACAGCCCAACCCTATTTCCAAAATTTTCAAAATCCTCAGAATTTTCAAACCCCACAAAATATTCATCCCTACCGTCCCTTGATTCAATTTCAACACACTCCTCCTCCATCCCAAAGAAACACAGCCTTTGAGGAGAAAGTGTTGAACGCCCTTCAAGGTTTGGAAACCATTACACAATTGGTGCACTCTCACACGCAATCCATCGCCAAGCTAGAATCCAAATGGGGCAACTAGCTAATGCACTGAACAAACGAGAGGAAGGAAAGCTTCCAAGCCAACCATTAAGTAATCCTAGGGGACAATACATGGCTCAAGAAAATCAACTAAATACAATTCATCATGAACAAGCCAATGCTTTGACTACCCTAAGGAGTGGACGTATAGTAGACAATAAGATTGGGGAAGATAACAATAAGAAAGATGAAAGAAGAGGATAGACATGTGTCAAATAAAAATCTAAAACCTTCTTCTTCTTTAGCTAGTCCACCTTCTGCCAAAACTCACATCCCAAAGGTTCCATTTCCTGAAGCTCTTAATTCACCCTCTCCCTTTGACAGAAAGGAAACTTCACTAGAGGAAATGATGGAGGTTTTCAAACAAGTAAAAATCAACCTTCCGCTCCTTGATGCTATTAAACAAGTTTCCTCCTATGCTAAATTTCTCAAAGATCTTTATACCCAAAAGCGAAAATCTAGGACACATGTGCCTAGAAAGGTGTTCCTAACTGAGCAAGTGAGTTCTATTCTCCAACACAACACTCCTCCGAAATTCAAAGATCCTGGTGCTCCCACCATCTTCTGTGTCTTAGAAAATAATTTCATTGATCGAGCACTCTTAGATCTAGGGGCAAGTGTCAACCTTTTACCTTATTCAGTTTATGAGAAACTTGGGTTAGGTGAGTTAAAACCAACCTCGGTATCCCTTCAATTGGCTGATCGATCTGTAAAAACACCACGTGGGATAATTGAAGATGTTCTTGTCAAGGTAGACAAATTCTATTTTTCAGTAGATTTCATTATCATTGATATGGAACATGAACCTAATCCTAGGAAACAAATCTTCGTGGTCCTTGGGTGCCCCTTTTTAGCAACAGCCAATGCGTGCATCAATTGTAGAACAGGGGTAATGAACATATCATTTGGAAACATGAAGGTAAAATTAAATGTGTTCAATACGGACGACCAACCCGCAAGAAAAGTTGAGTGTTTTATGATAGACAAAATAGATGAACTCATAGAAGGAGATGCAAAAACTACCTCACTCTGTCTGGATGAAGATAATAAACTTAGCGCTTGTTGGAAGGCAATCCAATTCTCTTAGATTTTTTTTTTAACATTGAGGACAATGCTAGGTTTAGGTTTGGGGGTATTCATCTTGATTTTCATCCAAAAAAAAATTAGAAAAAAATGTGTGTTCATTTTCATTTTTTATAAAATAATAATAAATAATAATAATAATAATAAATTTTAAAAAAAAGTTTTTATTTTTAAAAACCTAATTTCTATACATTTATGCGAGAATGATAAATACACAAGATATATAAAATCTAAAAAGCCCAATGACTAGTCGGAAGTAATATAAATTTAAGTTCTTTTTATTAAGTCTCTCTTAGGGAGTTGTAAGCTAATTAATACTTTTAAATTTCACTACACACTAGCCGACCCTTCTAAGGTCTAGGCTCGACAATATGTTGATAGTATAGTAGCAACCTTGGACCCTGATGAATCATATTTATCTAATTCAAAAAAAAAAATCATCAATAAAAATGGATTTAGTCAGAAACATCGAAAAGGGCTACCTATTGTCAAAGGTCAAGTGGGCTTGTGATGAGGACTTTGAGCATAAGTCCGTAAGGGAGTTTTGATGCCCGACACCTTATGCCAACTGGTGTGAGAGTTGTCGACTGACTGCTCGTTACACGAAGAAATCACCACAAGAGTAAAAGTGCACAATTTATATATCTTTCTTAAAAAAAATTAAGAAAAAAAAATGCTGTATTGACCTTGAAAAAGACAGTAGTGTGAAAACCGTTGTTGTAAAAATTCGAGTAAACTGGAATATTACAGATAAAGCCCGTGAGGTACTAAAGTAAACATCTACAACTCTCGAAATCCTGCAAATAAGATGATTTTGAATCAGTGAGTAGGTCCCTTCGACCAATCCTTGGAAACTACTAGTCTTTGCAATATTTTGGAGATCCGAACCCTTAGCTTTTGTACGGTCCAGATTTCACCGAGCACTCCAGTATAAATAAGTCTTACAACTTTCTAAATAGAAACTTAATGACTTCAACTTAGATTGCATACTAACCTAGAATTTGGGCTGACTTAGTAAATAAAACTATGTGCTTTAAAATTCTTATCATTTATGTATCCTAAATTAGATTTTAATAATAACAATAATAATAAATGATTTACAGCAGTTTGTGGGTGTCTGAGCCGGAAACCCTCACGAGACAAAACTCGTCCACTAGGGCCACCTAGGGGTTTAAAGTCTTATTGCATATGGTAAATGCAATCGCGATTCCTGCGAAAGTGAGTCAATTTCCTTTCTATTTTGCTCGAGGACTAGCAAAATATATGTTTGGGGGTGTGATAAGTGCTAAATAATGTATAAATTAATCTACTTTACCTAGCACTTATTATTATTTTTATGCACACACTTTGGATTTAAACATAGGAAAATGTGTTTTATTTATCATTAGACAAATTATTCAAGTTTGATTGATTTTCTATATTAACTAGTCTAATGTGTGCAGGTCGAGTTACCCCATTCACGAATTAGTCCCAATCAGTTCCATGTGTGGATTGCTGTCTCCCACATGTGCATGAAGCTATCCATTCCTTTGTCCACGTCATATTTTTCCGTGTGCACCAAGCTTCCCAACCTAGCAAAACAGAGGCCTCTCCCATTTTCTCCACGTGTCCAAACTTCCGCTATTTTAGATTCAGGACCAAGCCCTTCCAACCTACCCGAGTGGACCCCAACCACTTTTCAAAACAAATAATAAAATAATAATAATAATAATAAATAAATAAAAAATATAAAAATATATATATATAAATATATATAATAACTCTCACGCATTCATCTCCCACATCATAATTACTCTCTTCCCCTCCCTGTTTTGGAACATACCACGTGATCCCCTCCGCATCCTCCCTCGCGCGATCAAAGGAGTTCCTCCCAGCCGAACGCATCGTTGTCTTCTCCTAATCCTCCCAGATCACTCCCTTCCATTTACAACCGCAGCATCCCAGATCGGCCGCTCGTCCCAGCGCGTTCACAGCAGGATAAAATCTCAACTGTTCATCTTCTTCCTCCCGCGGTGGATCACGGCCGAGAATCGAGTCGCCACCCGTCGATTCTCCCGTCCCAGCCATGAGTCCCATGCGGTGCAGCCAGCAACCGGATCCCCCGCCTCTTCTTCCACCCGTGATGCCTCCGACCAAGCAATCGCCCAGCACCCGAGCATCTGCGACGTCTTCCCTTCCGGATTCATTCCTAGCACCAAGCCGTGATCGGCTCCCAACAGCCGGTAACCCAGCTCGGCATCCATCTCCAGCTCTATCCCCATCTTCTCCGAGATCCAGACATTCCGCATCAACCTCCCATCGATCCCGCGGCCATCTCATCTTCTTCCGTCCACCTCCCGTCGATCCAGCGGCCAGCTCCATTTCCGGCCATCTACATGTTAGAATACCCCGATCATGCCGCTGAAATTTTAAAAAATTCAGATGCAGCGGAAGAGGCATACGCGGGATCAACCGTTCATCGCATGAACGTTGTTCAAAAACCGTTCGTAGATAGATAAGGATTAAAAACTTTTAAAATCTTTAGGAAGATCAGATCTTCACCTTTGTGTGGGTAGATGATCACCGCAAACTGATGATCGCGGTTTAGGATGAAGGTTCGCTTGAAGCCGTTCAAGTGCCCGGCCTCTACGGGTATCCACACGAAGCAGAAAATCGATCCAAGCTTTCTATCTCCCCGGGGTGCTAGCTCCCTTGCAGAGATAACTTTGATGGCTGATATCCTTTCTTTCAATCAATCGTTAATTGTGCTTGGGAGGAGGAAGAAGAAGGATGAAGAGAAGAAGAGGAACGAAGCCCTGCAGCCTTCTTTTTCTTCCTTGCGTTGGAACCAAACGGTGGAGGAAGAAGGAGGCCACCAAGATCCTTTTCTTCCCTTTGTTGTTGGGGGCTGAAAAGAGAGGAGAGGAGGGTGGCCACGTGATGGAGAGGAGGAGGGCTTCACTAATCATTAGGGCACCTCCTTTCAAAGCCTTATAAAGGCATCTAGGGCTCCTATTTGGTTTAGTCCAAATCATGAATCAATTGGGTTCAACCTATGCTAGTCCTAATCCAATTAGAACTTGAATGAACCATGACTCAATTGAACTCTTCAATCCTAATCCAATTAGGAGTCATGTTGATTCATTAGATTAATAATTAATTAGGACTTAAGAAATCCTAATCCAATTAGGACTTGTTTAATTCTAGTCCTAATCCAATTAGGACTCTAATTTGAATTCGAAGTCCTAATCCGATTAGGACTCTAGGAATCCTACTACAAGTAGGAATCCAAATTTAATTCAAAACTCCTAATCTAATTAGGATTGTAGGATCCTACTCCAAGTAGAAATCCTAGTCCTACTCCAAATAGGATTTCCAGTCCAAGTAGGAATCCTAGTCCAAGTAGGAATCTCAGTCCAAGTAGGATTCCTAGTCCTAATCCAATTAGGACTCTAGGAATCCTACTCCAAGTAGGACTCTTGTTTTAAGTCCAATTAATTAATTCTCTTTGTTCCTTCTTCATCTTATTATCAATCGAATTGATTACTTGTGATTCCTAATCACGATTCAACCATCGGATCGGTCAATGCCTCTAGTGTGTGTGACCCCATAGGTTCTACTCTGACTGGTAGTGAGATATATTGTGATCTCTATCACAATATCATTGAAAACTCCTTTCAATGGGTCGGAACGATTCCAACTCTACTCATTAGGGCTTATCGATCATCGAGATAATTCCTATGAGTCCCACCATCCACCAGTGACACCTAGCAGCATGTAGTGGCTACCCAGCAGAATAGAATGATGAACCTCTAGGTGCAGTTATCATATGATACAATCCTTCTATCGTGGATCCCTACAGGACGGAGGTCATGGATAACTCGTCAAACCCCTTCGTCTGTCATATGTCAAGATTTATTCGACTCGAGTTCGTTAGTGGAAAACTCTTTCTCCACTTTATATTACTGCCCTGGCCAAGGTCTTAGAACTCAGTCTAACAAATCACATAGGATCACTCCTCTTCTATCAAGATCGATAGATTCCATGTGAGTGCATACCCTACTCCTACAGTGAACTTACTGCAGCCAATCTACACTACAAGGACCCATATGACTAGAGACCATGTATACGTGTAGTCAAACTACAATAACCTCACTGTGAGTAGCTGAAGCACCGCAAGTCAAAGGACCAGTCATACTACTGCAATATCAAGCAAGTCACTGACGAATGGATAGACATCCAAGTGACTTCTTGTCTTGGTCACGCTCAGTACCCTTGTTCTCTAACAAGCACCTGCACTATCACTTCAGTGTCCCTACACTGTGGACTCAAGTCTCGTCCATCCAGAAGGAAAGTGATCTGTACACTGATCGGATCGATCACCGTCTTCGTGATGATCCATTGATCAGGAGCATTTAGAAATTAATCACCAATGATACATGGCTCAAATTCTCAACTCTTAAGAATATGCATCATCATCTTATTAATTTCTTGGACGATTCATAGACACATAAATAATATGAATGAAAAGATGCCTTTTATTTATTCAATAATAAATAGTCAAGTACAAAATTATGTCCCTAGAATTAACAATGTGTCAGCCAGATTGGCTTCTAGGGCATACATCTAACACTACAATCAATCTGGCGCTCCATGGATCACTTCCAAGATCCAGCCATTCCACGGATTAACGCCCTTCATCCTCTATAAAAGGAGGAGGGTGGCCATCGGCTTGGGGGAGCTCGGTGGAAAA